>NW_022743975.1:93644-110673 GCF_011630105.1 Anneissia japonica | reverse complement strand
CAGGATATTAATATCTCCTGATAGGTAAAACTATCCTTAAATAGAAATAATCATTACAAACAATAATTACTCTGCTACCAGCAACTTGTAAAATACCAGAACTAAAGAATAACTGATTGCTTAGATTGGTTACCATGACAATAGACCGACACACGGTGCCACAAATAATTTGCCAATCTAAAAGATGAGCTCAATCCTGACCCAATAACCACATAGCCAAACTAGTAGTAGGTTCCATTTTTGACATAGCAAACTTGCATATAGGTCTACCATGTTAATAATAATTCATTAAAAAATAAAAACAATAATTAAATTTAAATTTATTACCACATAGACATCAGAAGAAGTCGAAAGCAAGTTTAAGAATTGACGAGCAAGAAGTAAAGCACATGTTTAACCTTTCACTTACATTAGTGGTGCGTGATTTGTTGTTTTTTTGGATGAGGGCCAACTTCACACTGCCTCTAGACTTTAGGCTTGAATCTTGCTGCTGTTGTATTTAGTAAAAGATTGGATTGAATTGAATTTATTTGATTTCTCTCTATATACAATATATAAAATACATAGAAAAAACAAGTCATTTTAAAACCAAATAAAAACACAAAATATACAAATACAAAAAGAGAAAAGTCAGGATAACCCATTAAACTATAAAGTTTGTTTCCGATGGGGTCCACAACAAACATAAAGACAGGAAGAAAAATATCAAAAATCAGCATTAAATATTTTCATAAAAGCATTTAAAATGGAACAATCAATAAAAATTCAAAAAAATTTAAAAGGCAAGTACGAATCAAAGAAAACAGGAATCGATGGCAAAATTAACAGTGGCAACAGTTTAGGCCTATATCAAAACGTCAAAAATAAAAATTTGGTAATAAAAGCTTTAAAAGTTATACATTTTATAAAATAGTCATCGTCTCCATAAGAAATCGCTTAACTTTAATTTTAAAATAACTTTTAGAAGTGATTGATTTTATTTCATTTGGCAGCTTATTCCAGTGTTTTATTGAATTATAATAAAATGTCTTAGAAACATCACCATTATTTTTATTAACAATAAACTTTTTTTGCCTCCTTCTTGTGTTGTAAACATGATTAACTAGAGGAAAATTTTCTTTTAAATAATTTGGGCATAGATCATTAAAAATGTTAAAAGTGTGATTAAGTTGGAGCGATTCAAAATCTGATTTTATAATATGATAATAGGGATCCTTGTTTAAAATAAATCTAATAACCTTATTTTGCGCTCTTTGGAGTTTAGTACAATTTAAACTCGTTAAACCATTATACCAAGAAGAAATGCAATATTCAGTAATGCTAAAAACTAATGATGAACAGATAATTTTTTTTAGTGTTTTTGTCAAGAGTTTTTGCTTGACGATACATAAACTTTAAAATTGCATTAACTTTTTTAAGAAGGTTTTTGACCAATACTTTGTTGTTTACAGTTTAAATAACAGTCAATTTCAACTCCCAGATATGTGACAGATTGCTTAGCATGTATATCTTGACCTAAACATGAAATTCCAAGATCTTTAACATTTTTTTTCGAACCGAAAATAATTAATTCAGTCTTTCCCATATGTAGGGAAAGATTGTTATCAACAAGCCATTCGTTGCAATTTTTAATGTTTCTGGTTAAGACAGTTTTCACCTGCTTGAGATCATAGCCTGAATAATAAAAACACTGCTCTTTCTAATATCTTTGAAATTACTGAAAGAATACTGATAGGTCTGTAATTTTCTGCTTCTAATTTACTCCCCTTTTTGTAAAGTGGTTTGACCCGAGTGGTTTTCATCTCGTCCGGAACAATTTCTAATTTTATAGAAAGATTTACTATGTGTAAGTGGCCCTTTTATAACTTCAACAGCATCCTTTAAAAATCTAATGGGTAAATTTCAAGTCCAGTACTCTTACTTATATTAAAAATCTGAAGCAATGTAAAATTAATTTAAAATGAATTTCTGTAAAATTCCTTAAAATGTTGTGAACCAACATGAAATACATTTTTTCTCTGAGGTAATTGACTAACTAACCTTGATGTATTATTTGTAAAGTATTCATTAAAAGCATTTGCAACAGTAATATTATCATGACACAAATTCCCATTAATATTTATAGCAATTTTATGTTCATTATTGTTTTTAGTTTTATACCCAAGGTTTTCAATACATTCCCAGAGTTTCTTTGGATTATTGTTATTTTTTAAAATTTTTTCTTTAATATAATTTTGTTTTGCACTCTTACAGTCATTGTTAACTTTTGAAGTTCACAGAAACTGTTTCGATAATCAGTGTTGTTTTTATACTTCCTTTGATTTATTTAACATCTTGTTCTTCAAAAGCCAACAATAATCCACGGTTGACTTTTTGGTTTCACGCGGGCGTCTTTTGGCGGAGCTACATAGTCAATAGCGGCTTTAAAATTTTTAGCAAAATTTGACCATGATTCATTTACGTCATTGGTTTGGTATACTGACGACCAATCACATTGGCGTAAAGTGAATTCAAAAAGTTCTTTATTGTAACTTTTGAGGGTTCTGACTCTGATTTGCTTGTGTTCATTTGCAGTATGATGAGATCTTTTTTTTTCGTACAGAAAACCATTGAGTGGTCACTCATTCCACATGTGATTACTCCATATTGACATAGTATGTCTGCTGAGGTACTAAAAATATGATCAAGTGAGGTAGATGTATTTTCCGTGACCCTTGTTGGTTTGTGAATGATTTGTTTGTAGCCATTTCCATGAAGCATTTTTTCATAATTGCGATAAGATGGATCTCTTCGAAGACTGCACATATTTGTGTCTCCTAAAACATAAATTTCAGATGATAAGGTCATTTATTTAGCACCTTTTCCAACTTGTTGGTAAAATTTCCACAGGCATGTGATGGGGGACGATAACAGACACCAATAATTAAAGGTTTGTTTCTAGGTAAAGCAATTTCAATCCACAATGCTTCAAAGTCGTTGTGTAGTAGGTCTTGTCTATGTGTGTAGACAAGATTGGACATCACGTATAGGCAGACTCCTCCACCCTTTCTGTTCTTGTCTTGTCTAACAACAGAATATCCAGGAATATTAATCTCATTATCAGTTATTGACAAATCAAACCATGTTTCACTGACCGCGATCACAGCTGCGTGTGTTTTTCTTGCGATGTTTAGTAATTTTATTAACTAATGATCGCGCATTTATGTGAAAAACCCTTGCTTTGAAATACTTAGTAGTCTCTACCATTAGCAATTTGTTTGTTCAATTTACATTGCGATAATTTATAATTGTCTTCAATATGTTTTTCATCACAATAAAATGGAAGTGCGTGTAGAGTAGAAGGCATCTTTGGCATGTCCATAATGGGTTGGCGATTGTTTTATAGGTTACAAAATCCTCTTTTGCAATATTCACAAGTATATCCCTTAAAATTTCTCTCTGAGGTGACAGTTTCGTTTGATGTGGCCAAGTTTTCATTTCAACTTCCATTTATGTAATGACTGTATAGACATTACCATCTAAATTAAATCAGTTCAATAATTTTCCCTGCTCCAGCAATGGACTTCAGTTTTTTGTTTACTTGGAGACTGGTACAGGACTATTCCCTATCTTAGCAATCAACTTCAGTTTCTTATTTACATGCCGACTGTTACTAGACCATTCTTTATCCCAGCAATGAACTCGGTTTCTTGTTTACTTGCAGACCATTACAAGACCATTCTTTATTCCAGTAATAAATGCCAGTTTCTTGTTTACTTGTAGACCATTACAAGACCATTCTTTATTGCAGTATCAACTCCAGTTTCTTGTTTACTTGCAGACCATTACAAGACCATTCTTTATTCCAGTAATCAACTCCAGTTTCTTGTATTTACTTGCAGACCGGTACAAGACCATCCCCTATCCTAGCAATCAACTCCAGTTTCTTGGTCTTCAACTTGACCTGTTGGATGACTTTCGTGTACGATTACTTCAAGTTGCTAAACAGGAGGCCCGCAATCCACTCAGCACTGTCTACTGTGCAATAATCAACTCGGTGAATTATGTTATAAGAGTACTGGAAGAATGGTCAGATCAATTGGTAACTTTAAAATCCACTGATTATGAATCAATTATGTAAATTAGCAGATGTGATTACTAAATTAGTGTTAATAGTTCATAAACAAAATTATTGTATAAACATCTTGTCCATGTCTATTGTGTGCTCACTGAAAGAATAAATCTATGCAGTTCCTCATATATGCAGTTCCTCATAAATATATGTATACTTTTCTATTTTATTATTATATTTATCACTTATTAATGAATAGTGTAATCATAGTTGCGTGTGGGAAGGGTGCGGGCTTCTTGAGACTTTTCTGAGTAGCTGCCTCCACCAATTATTATTACCTCTGCCAAGGAGGGTTATGAATTACCCCCTCTGTCTGTCTGTCTGTCAGGAAGATTACACCAAAACTAAGGAGTGAATATTTTGTGAATACTTACCTGGATAAACCGATAAATGCCTAAGTTTCCTTTTGAACTTAATTCTCGAGCATAAAAAAATACTATAAGACTATATTAATAAGAAGGAGATGATTAACTTTTGGGTCATGGTCATAGAACTTATTTTTTCCCCTTGTAATAAACTTGAATTGTATACCATTAACAAATGGGTTTGTTTTTGTTTTTAGTTTTTTCTAGAGTTACAATATCATCATAATGAAGATGAGAACATGGCTGCCTTCAATGAAGCGTTAGAAAGCACTGGTGCCAATATCAACATCAATCTTTTATCAAAAGGTCTTGAAGGCGAGAATTTAGATGCCATGCAAAGAACTGTCTTTGATGATATTTTAGAATTGTACAAACACATGCAACAAGATATGTGTACAAAGGTCAACTCATGCATCTTGAACCAGCTCAACTCAAAAGCTAAACTATACTTGAAGGAAAAGTAAGCAGTTTTGTCTTATGCTTACAATAGTATTCTAAAGTTTTATGTATTTGTTTATGACATGGATACATCAGTACTGTATATTTTTGAAAATGCAATAATGCTCTAGTTTGTTTTCAAAATAATTCTTTTATTTATTTCTTATTTAACCCAGGTGAACATCTCATAATTGCGATATTAATAAGAAGCAATAAATAATGTGTTGCTTGGTGTATATACTATGTTTTCAGATGGTTTTCACTTCCTTCAACCAAAGATTTAGCGGGTCAGTCAGTAACATGTTCTGCCTGCGAGATGCTCCTTTTTATAAAGGACAACCTCTACTTCCTTCAAGAACAGTTATGTCAACCACTCTTCAAAAGAAGTTGGCGTTTGATGGCAGAAGGAGTTAATACGTTTCTATATGAAGAGGTAATATAATAAAACAAAACAAGGCCAGGATTTGTGTTTATCTTGTGAGTACTAACCTTGATAAACTGCTGACTAAGTGTGAATTCTTTTTGCGAATTAGGCTACATTAGAATCTAAAGCTGTGTGGGTGTGATGTTATGTTTATAGAAGGTCCCTTAAGTCATCATTGTTATTAGGGGACCCTCAATAAATTTAGTTTGGTTTGTCAAGATTGTAAAGGATTTATTTTTATTGCATATCATGTGATTGTCTG
The DNA here is from genome assembly GCF_011630105.1 of Anneissia japonica. Lineage (NCBI taxonomy): Eukaryota > Metazoa > Echinodermata > Crinoidea > Comatulida > Comatulidae > Anneissia > Anneissia japonica. Next base: position 105,073 of record NW_022743975.1, on the reverse strand, counting down.
CAATCACTTAAATGAAACAGAGTTTGTGCACATCTTTAAATTTTCTTGAATGTCCTGGAAAAACAAATGAGCATTTTTCAGTACTGGAAATTTATGATTATCCCTGAATGTCCTTGAAATTTGATCATTTACCATTTATCCAATACTGCAACTTTCCTAGTAACAGTAAATTAAATGAGAAATGGTTCAACAAGTAGGTTCCCACGATACGCTTGGAAGAAGCAGGTCAAGTCTTCGTACACCCCCAATTCAGGAATGTTATCGAAGACAGAAAGAATGTCAAATGCTGAAAATGGCCTACTGGCTGGTTCAGACAAACTTGTGCAATTCAGTGAATGGAGTTGTTTGCCTATATTTTTTTTTTCTTGTCTTTCGTGGGTGCATCCCACCTTTATTTCAACCATCGCAGAATAATTGTTTGCACAATTTGTTATCTACACATATATATCTACACATACAAACATGCATATCATACACATATCAAATGTATGTAAAAAAGTATGGTAATCTATGTACATTTCAACTGTTAAATATATAAAGATACTGCAAATAGATAACAAAAATATGATAATGTAAATGAATGAATCAGTGTTGGGTAGAGAGGCTATAATCCCAGTGGAGGTATAGAAGCCTCCCTTTTCATCAAGACATGTTATTTTGAAATGATAATTGTAGAATAATAAAACAGATTGAAACAGAGTTAGAACAATAGTACGTAGTGATAATAAAATGGAAAACCATAAGGTTGGGGTCCACACACGGTGCAAGTCCAAGACTATCTGTTTATTTTGGCTCTGTGTGTATGTGAGATGCATCGTACCCACATTTTTCTCAAAATAATTAACATCCAAAGATAATAGAATATTTTTATTTCATTTCTTTAATTACCACCACTTTTTGTTTAATAAAAATAAACCAAATGTTCACTAAAGTATTTAAACATTATGCAAACACACCTTTGTCAAGGGTACAGTGCTTAAATGCCAATGGTATATTTTAACTTACGAAGATTGATCTTTGACCATTTTTTTTGCTTTATGATTATTTAATAAATGTTCGCCTATATTTTAGTAAGGCGGTGCTTTCTTAATTTTGTGTATTAATTATGTTTGCATGTAATTTTAATTCAAATATTGATAATCATAATCATTAACTGTTGATATCTGCTATGGTGTATATATTTGCTTTCTGTTGTGTGTTATAAACAGTAAATAAACATTTAATAATTCAATTAATTCACTTAATTAATTTATCACTCACCAGACTTGCACAGTTGTTCTGCGCGAATGGGCATGATTTGGCCCTATCCAGTACAAGGCAGTCACCGCACGCCGAACAATTACCGTAACCATGGGAACGTGTACTTCTACAGTTATTTTAATGAATGTTTCATGTTTAAAGGCCGATTACAGTTAAAATTTCTTGATTTTAGAGCGAGGTGTTTTGTTAATTACGTTTCTAAAGTTTACAAAATCATTGGAAAATGGATGGTGAGAACCCTGCCGTATGTTAAAATCTGCTGTATAGAAAATTATAAAAGTTTACATAGGCCTACATCATTATAAATGTCCAAATACAGAGTTAAAACTAACAAGTAAGGTCTAATAATAATAGAGCCCAATGTATAATAATAAATAATAATACAGTATAGAGCATAACCATTAATTAAAATAATAATAATACAGTACATCATTAGTTTATACAAGTTTAAACATATATAAACACCCAAATATATATGAAATATAATAAATTAAAGTCTCCGCGACATACGCCCATCGAAGAAGACTATATTATTTACTGTATGTCCATGTTATGTCAACTTTGCTGCAGCTGAGACAATTATCATTCGCTGAACAACCACCCTGGATAGGCGTGTACTCCATCTCGCGGTGCCACAAAAGAAAGTTATTTTGGCGTGTCAGTACCACAAAAAGCACTGACAGGTTTAAGCGATTTAAGATCATTAGTTGTACACGCACATTTGTGTTGCTGAGGAAAGAATTCTACTCTATAGTTCAACTTTAGGCGATCAGCCCTGCCTTACTTTACAGGTACTTCCCCCATACTCGTGGGAATTCCTTTGCTAACCAACAAATTTTTACACTTGTGAGAAAAACAGAATTTCCCACGAGTGTGAGAAAAAGTGACAGGTCCATCGCCTCCGAATAAGATAAAACTTAATATGCACTCAACTAACATGCATTTGAAATTGGTACAGCATACATGTTTTAAAATCGCTGATATTTTGCTGTTAAGCGATATAATATGTCCTTGAAATTTGAAAAATTTAACCTGGAATGTCCTGGAATTGTCTTGGAAATTTGCTTGTTTAAAAACAAGCAAATTGGATTGTAAGGATGCTTTTTATTGCATTTCAGGTGATTCTTTGCAATCAGTTCAATGCGGGTGGAGCTGCTCAGTTACAGTTTGATATGACGAGAAGTCTCTTTCCTTTATTTGGTGCTTATACACAACGACCTGAAAACTACTTCAAAGAGTAAGTATACAAACAACAGTTTTGCATTTCTACAATGTTCTAATGTGTGCTGTGATTACAATTGTTTTCACAAAGATTTTCTACTACTGAACTCTCACTCCACAATTGTCCCACTTCTAGTCACAAAAATCAGTGAACCAAATTGATGAAAAAAGTGGCAATAGCATACTGATGAAAGAATTTTATTATATAAAATTATGTTGATTTAGAAAAATTTATTATAAAGGCACTATACTGTACTTCATATTTATGGAATCCTCTTTCTTGCTTTTGCTTTTCTGTTTATTATTATTATACAATTGTCTAAAGGTAAGTCAAATTTTGAGCTGTTTCGGTGCATTGATGCGACTGTATAAGGTGATTTATAAATTGTTGATTGATTGATTGATCATCTTTCTTGTTTTGCTTTTCTATTATTATTACTATTACTATTATTATTACTACTGTATTATTATTTATACAATTGTCTAAAGGTAAAATTTTGAGCTGTTTCGGTGCATTGATGCAAATGTATAAGGCGCTTTATAAATTGTTTGTTTGATTGATTAATTGATGGCAGTCTAAATAAAGCAAAAGACAAGATAATACTGTTTTCTGGACAAGATTGGATACGATGATGTAATACTTTTCTGTTCGGCATAGGTTGCAAGCATACAGTAGTCATATTGTTGTATGAGGGTGCTCGTTGGATTATATTCCACTTGATGGTGAAGGGGATGTTGCTGCCAACGAGCACCCCCATACAACAATATTACTAAGCGTTGCAACCTATGGCTAACAGAAAATATTACATCATCGCATCCGACCGTAAGAAAACATTGAACAAACGATCCGAGTTGATCTCTGCCTGTCTTCACCGCAACAAATACTTGCTCAAGAACTGTTAATTTCCATGCCCACTTTCTACAATTCTCACACCCAACACTTATAATATACCTGCTCCTAACGAAACAACTTTCTCCAACCTGTAAATTGCACACCACGTATATATACCATTCCTACAGCTCATCCACTCAGACCTGACGATTGCACATCGAAAATTTATACAAGTATTGTTGTCTACCAACATTATATTCGCTCTACCACGATTTTACAGTGGCATTGAGCGCTGTTTCCCAAAAATTTAGAGAATATAAGTTTGAAAGGACACCTTTGATTGATGCACGGTAGAGATTGCATCTTTAGATCTCTGATCTTGTTCACAAATTCACGGACTAGTGCTGTCTCGTAAGAATTTCGTAGGACGCGTTAAGAATGACAAAATATTCTCTGTATCTACTGGAACCGAGCCGCATAGCTTGTATTCCACTATTTGCATTCACACCTGGGCTGTGTATATATATTGCCTTGGTTTGGTTCTGTAATCATTAGTGGTCGTGGGACTAGTCTGGGCCCTACCTAAGCTGGTTGAACGTTTCGTTTGGGTCTGTACCCTAGCTGTACTGATGAGGCAGGTATTGGGATTCCTTCCAGTGAATGCTTAGTTTATTTTGTCATTCTGATCGGATTTTCTCTACTGTTTCGTTTTAATTTTAAATTGTTTTGCATTATGTGGCTCGGTCTGCATTGCATGATGTTGGTGTGTACAAATTAAAAGAAGAGTCAGCAGAAAGACTGCTAAATTTACGTACAGATTGGCCAAAACTATGAGAAGAATCATATAAAATCAGCAGTAAGACAGTATACAGTATATACAGAATGGTCTAAAACAAGAACAGTTAGCAGAAAGATTGCTTAATTATGTACTGATTGGTCAGAACTTAAAACATGTAAGCAGAAAGACTGCTTTATGTTCATACAGATAGGCCAAGCCATTTAATTCAAGTCAATTTCATTTATTGCTACAAGTGACATTTCTGTAATTAATTCAACAATTTCCAGTGAGTACTGTCAATTCGTTATTAAATATTGATTAAGTGAAATAATATACATACATACACATACATACTTAATATCATTTGTAGAGCCCTACCATACTCGCGCGAATAAGCGTCCGGGGCCGCTTAAAATATTTTTGGTTCTTTTTGAGGGGCGCTTATTCAAACAGAGTGGAAATTGAGGGGACGCTTATGGAAATAGATGAAAATTGATGGGGTGCTTATGGGAAATTGGAAATTTCAAGGGGAACTTTTTTTTTAAATCGAAGATAAACGAATGGTTATGGTGAAGGAAAGGTAATCGTCGAGAGAGCATGGCTCATGACAAGAATGTTGGGAGTATTTACACAACAGCAGATAAAATTAGTGGTGGTGTTGGTGGTGGTGGTAAGCGTGTTGGCCATCTCTACCAATTCAGACTAGCAGGATCATTGCAGGGTTTTTGCTTAGATACGAAAGTAATGAAGTCAGTTTATTTTTGTTGACTGAAAATGGTCATACAGTACTTTAATTTTTTAGATATTAAATACTGAAGTTTTAAATTAAAAAAAGGGTAGCAATAAAACAAGAATGGGATTCTAAAGATGCATCAAAACTGAAAACCATGTTAAACTTAATGGAGACTGATAGACCGACAGATGGACCGACCGACAATGCTAAAATAGATGCGAAATAGTTGATGCACAAAAATTAAGTTGGTGATGTACTGTACTGTATGATTGAATTTTTTAGGAATCGAGGGGCGCTTATTCAAAATTGAGGGAGGCACTTATTCAAACAGGGCGCTTAAGACAATTTTCACGTTTATTCAAGAAGTGCGCTTATTCGCGCGAGTACGGTATTTCAGATCAGATCAGATCAGAGCGCTTAAAGCGTGGACTACAGTAGCTCGTACAGTAACTTTCTTCTCGCCGAGGGTCTTATCGTGTCTGAGCTGGCAGGTAAACTGATACCAGCTACACTCATCTGTCCACAACAGAGGCTATATGGACCAGTACAACGGGGTAACCCCCTACTCGTCTCGAAAGATTTACTGGGTTCTTTAGAGTGCACATGAGTCAATTCTGTACACTGGACCGATGGTATATAGTCCGAGAAGACTTGGTCTACCTCCGGAAATATAGGCAAGCATGCCATTCAAAACAGTGCCGATATCATGACTATAGGTTGCGCCACGCCTGCCTTAACGGCTCGGCCATTATATCTTTCAATCAGGCCAATGCTACATGATTTAGAATTAAAGAAAAAACAATCAATGATTTTTTTTTTTAAATTGTTCAGTGTTGTATTTGTAATTCAAGCTGTCTGGATAAAGACAAATGGCACAGACATGAGGTATCATGCTTCCAAGCATAAGGGAGAGGGTTGAAATCTGAGTCTGGTCACTCGTTTGTATCCAACAGGTTATTAAAAATATCAATATAAGTACATATTCTGTACAACAATCAAATGTAAATAAACAAAAGCATACCAGCATACTTGTGTGTACTGTAAATGTCACGCAATTCAGCTATGTACCATTGCAGCCATATTGATATATGAATAAAATGAAATGAACTTTAATGTTAGTGTACTTTTCTATTTAATATAAATCATACATTGAAATATAAATCATATTTTCTTTTTTTTTTAAATAATCATTTCTGAACAATAATTCATAGTAGAGGTACATTACATACAATAAGCAGATAAGTTTTATAATTCAGTAAGAGCTTTTTCATACCATAAAACTATTTCCCCATCTTGCTATCTTTTTGGCCTAACAAGACGTTTAGAAATATTGATTTTGATGCATTTACAAAATATTATGAACAGCCCTGGTCATGGCATGGCAAAAATCATGTGCATGCAGTGATAGAAGAAAAAGGAAATTGACCAGGAAGGCGCCACCAGGGAGCAGGGGTTTGATTAAGCCCAATCGGACATGGCAGCCTGAGGCTTCCGTAACCTCGCCTCGATAGACCAAAAAGAAAGAGAATAATTTTTTCCTTTTGATTTTTTGGGCAAAATTGTCAAGGCTACTTAAAAATTGATTGATTAATTGATTGATTGAATTCATTCGTAATGAGAGTCATAAAATACATGCAAACTATAGACAAAAGACAGACAAGATAAAAATTGCACAAAAACATGACCCTAATGAAAGGAAAAGCCCAAAATAGAAAAACTTATTTCCGTTGGGATTCGATCATCATATTTTTGGTATCCGAATCGGGATTTTCTCGTATGGACGCACGGAAGCTAACGGTTAGCAGGATCTGGATCCTGCTAACCGAATCGAATGATCGAATCACTGGCCAATAAGAAACTGGAAATTATAAACGCGTGCGTGTGATTGGTTGATGATAGAAACGCGCTCAACTTCCTAACCGTTTGCACTTGCTAACCGTTAGCGGTATCTGGATACCGCTAACGGTTAGCGCTAACCGATCGGGCGTTCTCACACAGATGCTAACGGTTAGTTCCCGATCCGGATACTAGGGCTCTCGTGAGAACCAGTCTTTTATCTTTAGAATTCGAATATTGCGCGTGTTCACGCGCACTTGATCAATAAATGCGAATTACATAGAAATTATAATTGGAATGTTAAAGGATCTATTCTATGACTGAAAGAACCTGCCTTTGTCAAAAAAGTTATGTTTTGCTCTTTACGTTAGACCACACAATATCGGTTTAGCGCCTATTTATTGCAGCCAACTGACTTATAATATTTTAATATTTATAAATAATAATAATCAAATTAATAATATAATACTTGTGGGCTCGCTCAAATTCAATTTCTAAGAATAACAATCCAGATACAGTACTCTACTTACGGATCATTGAAATCGGTAAAGCCGGCCAAGGCTAAAAGTAATGACACTGGCTGTTCAATAATTGGTCTGCCTGCACTGATTCTGATAAAGTAATAATAATATGAGTGATCTTTGGCAAAGAAACCTTTAGTATGATCATTTTTTACTTGATTATGATCTCACTTGTTGTTTCTCTTTGCAAAATTCTAGGAAAAATATTAAAGGAAAAATATTTTGTTGTTATATTATCGTTTTTCCCACAGAAATTAAATACCGGTACATGAACAACATAGATGTATACGTAAAATAATATAGAAGATTAACTAATGTTGAAGACATTCTGATAGACATATTTATTTAATTTTTGCTGGTCGTCATATATCATTTATTTCGCCAAAATAACAGGAACCAATTGAGGGTCTATATGGCAGGACTAATTGAAGAATGCTTGCCATCGAGGGGCTCTTTGACTATCGACAAGAATTAAAGAACTGCTTAAAAATAGTAAATTATTACAGTATATATAATAAGAAATTGAATATAAAGTAGTGAAATCATATTTTTTTTTAAATAAATATAGTTACACGAAATTCAACTGCTAAAAATGTTAAATTAAATACTATACGAGGCCGCTAATTGTATTATACAATATTATACGCAGGAACACACATTGCGTTGGACAAAGAACGCATACCGGTATCGCGTTGGACAAAAAATGGCTTCTAAATTCCCAATGTCGCAACTCTTTCCATCAAAGAGTATGTAACAGAATAGAGTCCACTGCTATAATTCTCAATGCACGTGAGTCAGCGTGACTCCCGATCCGCTGTATGGGGGGAAACCCCCCTAGCGTCTGTTGTGGATGCATGAGTTGCGCCGAGTCAGGGCAGAATATATATACAGTAATTTAAGACATGTGTTCGGAAAAGAGTGCATAAAGTCAAATTATTATATCCATTTTTCAATGAAATATAAAGGCAAGACTTTATAAGAATAACATTATTGGAAAATATGCTATGTGTTGTGGGTTTTTGAAAGTTTACTTTAAATCACAATAGTATTTTGAATGTTGATAAAAGAAAAAGCCTGCTGGGAGTTTATAAGAAAAACATAGGCCTCACTATACAGAAGACGACTATTCATTATAAACAATCATCCATCCATGTATTGGTATTCAATATATGTAATTCTTATTAAAAGAGAACATATAGTTAATGATGTGTTTGCTTTGACTATGTTCTCCAGTTCCCCACTCTGGTATGTAAATATAACGTTTTCTCTTTAGTCAAATTAATGTATAAAACAGTAGTAAAAAATAGTCGGAAACACCAAAGTAACTTTTAAAATATTGTACTTTATTTATTATTTTTCCACACGAACTTCAAATACTTTCACTAGCAAATGAGAGTTAGGTAATGATGAGGAATCCATCTTGATACTTTTAAAATCCCAGATTTATGATGATAAATGAGAAAAAAAATCATCCATCCAACTGTTAGTGACCCAGGGCTAGATTTATCAAACTAGAAACCAGCTTAAGTTCATCTTAAGTCCATTTTTTTGCTTAAGTCAAATTTATCACTATTGCCTTAACTTAAAAATTGCTTAAAATTAAAAAGTCGATTGTATGCATAAACCATCTAAGACGATTTTAAGCTAAGGTCTTGCTAAGATGGTTTGATAAATCAGCTTTAGATATTTGCTTAGGGACTTCTAAATTTGTTTTTGACTTAAGACATTTGCTAAGCTGGGATTGATAAATCTCGGGCCCAGGCACTGTCTCTCAGGGGCGGATCCAGGATTTGAAAGAGGGTGGTTCAAAATGGTAAATTTATGATTCCTAGGCCGGAAATGAGCTTTCCCGACTTCTGAAGAGTTTTTTTAATGACCTTTAAGTTCTTCAAAATTCAAGGTTTTTTCCTCTTGAAAAGATCAAGTAATCAAGATCAGTAATTCTTTCTCATTCTTCAGGCCTCTATATATAGAAAAAAAATCAAAGATATAGTGAATGGATTTCCCGCACGATTAAAAATCCTAACGGTACTAGGTTTGGTCTACAGGAGTTAGTGCTTCGAACAGGTCATTCCATTCATAAGAAAAAAAAAACCTCTTGATGGAGAAAGTGTACCTTTTTAGCAAGGTTTGCCTAGTTCGAAACTAACTCCGGCTATATAAAATTGATTAGAATATTTAAAAAGTTATTCTTGTTAATGAATAGATGAATTACTACTATGTCCATTTTTATTGATCTAGTCTACGTAAATTTACTTTCAGAGTTTATATTTCATTAATGAAAATTGTTTAGATATTTATTTGAAAAATATATTATATGAAATAATGTAATCGTTAAAGTTTAATAATATTTGATATTTGAATAAAGCAATAAGATTAAATGTTAAATACAGACACGCAATGCATACACAGGCTTATAGTACCAGAGTTCAGTTAAAATATGTAAATAATACTCGAAATGATATACTTATATATATTTATATAAACATTATGCGTAAATTTAGTATATTAAATTAAATTTAACGAAAAAACAGAAGAAACATAGGAAGGAAGAAAGAAAAAAAGGAAAGAAATTTTGAGCGGCTGAAAATATTTACCGAAAATAAACAATAATAATAATTTTGTCATTATTGCATCAAGTTTTTGTGAAAATTTGCTGGCACTAATCGTCAGAAGTCAAGGTACCGGCAGCCTACATGTTTCATTCGACATTGTGTTCGATGTCGAATATATGAAACATGTAGGCTGTCGGTAACTTGACCTCTGACGATTAGTGCCAACAAATTTTCACAAAATAATGACAAAATGATTATTATTATTTATTTTCGGTAAATATTTTCAACCGCTCCAAATTTCTTTCCTGCTCTTCTTTCTTCTTATGCTTCTGTTTTTTCGTTAAATTTAATTTAATAACTAAATACATATTTACGCATAATTTTTAGGCCTATATAAATATATAAATAAGTATATCATTTCGATACATATTTACATGTTTTAACTGGACTCTCAAGTAGGTCTGTGTATACATTGTGTCTGTATTTAACATAATTCAATCTTATTGCTTTATTAAAATATCAAATATTATGAAACGTTAACGATTACATTATTTCATATAATGTATTTTTTAAATGAATATCTAAAAAATTTCTTTAGCGAAATATAAACTCTTAAAGTAAATTTACGTAGATTAAATCAATAAAAATGGACATAGTAATCTTTATTATTAATCCTTCATTAGTAACAATAATAACTTTTTCAATCTTCTAATCAATTTTATGTAGCCGGATTTAGTTTCGACATAGGCCAACCTTGCTAAAAAGGCATACATTCTCCACCAAAAGGCTTTTCATATGAATGGAATGACCTGTTCAAAGCAGGGGCGGCTCTAGGATATAATGATGTGTATAAGAGACAGACGTTAGACCACCCAATATCGGTTTAGCGCCTATTTATTGCAGCCAGCTGACTTATAATATTTTAATATTTATAAATAATAATAATCAAATTAATAATATAATACTTGTGGGCTCGCTCAAATTTAATTTCTAAGAATAACAATCCAGATACAGTACTCTACTTACGGATCATTGAAATCGGTAAAGCCGGCCAAGGCTAAAAGTAATGACACTGGCTGTTCAATAATTGGTCTGCCTGCACTGATTCTGATAAAGTAATAATAATATGAGTGATCTTTGGCAAAGAAACCTTTAGTATGATCATTTTTTACTTGATTATGATCTCACTTGTTGTTTCTCTTTGCAAAATTCAAGGAAAAATATTAAAGGAAAAATATTTTGTTGTTATATTATCGTTTTTCCCAGAGAAATTAAATACCGGTACATGAACAACATAGATGTATACGTAAAATAATATAAAAGATTAACTAATGTTGAAGACATTCTGATAGACATATTTATTTAATTTTTGCTGGTCATCATATGTCATTTATTTCGCCAAAATAACAGGAACCAATTGAGGGTCTATATGGCAGGACTGATTGAAGAATGCTTGCCATCGAGGGGCTCTTTGACTATCGACAAAATTAAAGAACTGCTTAAAAATAGTAAATTATTACAGTATATATAATAAGAAATTGAATATAAAGTAGTGAAATCATATTTTTTTTAAATAAATATAGTTACACGTCAACTGCTAAAAATGTTAAATTAAATACTATACGAGGCCGCTAATTGTATTATACAATATTATACGCAGGAACACACATTGCGTTGGACAAAGAACGCATAC
>NW_022743975.1:88618-93117 GCF_011630105.1 Anneissia japonica | reverse complement strand
ATATAATATAGCGTAACAGTAATGAAACTAAGAAGTTGACTTTAGAAACACTAAAATTTAAGATTCTGGATAATATAATATTAAAAAGGCAAATGGGAAAACCCAACAGCAAACGGCCATATAATGCAAAACAATTTAAAATTAAATCGGAACAGTTGACTTGGCCATTCTCTTTCCTCGCTTGTCAACGATCGACGGCACGAAGAAAGAGAGAAGGAGCACGCAAGTAATTATAAAAGCACCGAACGTAATGTTTCAATACACCGAATGTAATGTTAATAAAAGCACCGAACGTAATGTAAAAAGCACCGAACGTAATGTAAAAAGCACCGAACGTAATGTAAAAAGCACCGAACGTAATGTAAAAAGCACCGAACGTAATGTAAAAGCACCGAACGTAAGTTAAAGGGCCGAACGTAATGTTAAAAGGGCCGAATAGCAAATGCGCCGAACGGAAAAGAGTCACCAAAGGCAGTAACGGCGTTCCATACTCTTCTACTCTTTTTCTCTCGATCGACATTCGACTCGTCGATTAAAATCGTCATCGCTTCAACGGTGTCGCCATCTTGATTTTTTAGGCTTGTTGAGACTAACACTCTGGTCTATCATTTTGTATCGTTTTTAAGAGGTTTTACTAAGCATAGGCCTATATACCACAAATATGTCAGCTCAAGAGCAAATGCGGAAAATGCTCGATGAGCTAATGGGAACCTCAAGAAATGGTAAGTTGTGTACCGTAGGGGCCTAGGCATAGGGCCCTAGCATGGCTAGGCCTATTCTATATAGCATAGGCTAGCTAGGCCCCAGCCCATGTATGTAGCCTAGGTGAGGCCGAATCCTCTCTAGTCTAGGCGAAGTGTAGGCCTTCTCCCTGGGCCTAGCTAGACTAGGCTTAGCTTTCGCTTTTGCCTGGCCGTTTCCAAAAGGTACTAGAATTTACCTTACCTTGAATTTACCTTGAATCTTCGAGATCAAAGCTCATTTGTCCCTCAATCATTATCGAATCCTCTTCGGTCATATACGGGCAAAATTTAAGGTGGTGGCCAGACCAGACTTTCTCTAAGCCCGCTTTAAAATAATTTACTGAACTCTGATTTACCACATTGCTAGGAAGGGAGTTCCAATCGTCAGTAACTCGAACAACGAATGCCTTTTTCCTAACATTAAGTTTAAATTTCTGTTTATACAACTTATATACGGCCTTCTTATATACATGGCCTCTGGTTATAGAATAATCTGATCTTGTAAACAAGCGCTCAGGTTCCAAAAGATCAATACCTTGAAAAATCTTAAAGGTCTGAATGACATCTGCTCGTTTTTTTCTAAATAACAAAGTTGGCAAATTAAGAGCCTTAAGTCTCTCCACATAAGCTTTGCCACTCAGATTTCTAATCAATCTGGTGGAGCGTTGTTGGACCTTCTCTAATAAATCAGAATCTTTTTTATATTTAGAATTCCAGACACAACTACCATACTCTATCACAGGACGAATCATTGACTTATAGAGACGCAAAATACCAAGATCTGATTCCTCCTTAACACGTACAATTTCACATCTTGATGTACCAGTACCAATAAAATATTTAAAATTAAAATTTTTAACTCCATAATGCATAACCTTGCATTTTGTTAAGTTAAATGGCAATTGCCAGTCTATCGACCACTGGTATAAAGCATTTACATCCCCCTGTAAAATCTCACGATCAGTCTCACAATTGACAACTCTAAACAGCTTATTATCGTCCGCAAACAACTTTATAAATGAATCAGAAACAGTTTTGGGTAAATCATTAATGAAAACTAAAAATAATATAGGTCCAAGGACACTTCCTTGAGGAAACCCACTAGACACCAATTGCCATCCAGAACTAACACCATTAACGACCACTCAATGTTTCCTATCTTTCAAAAATGCCACAATCCAATTCAACAAGTTGCCAGATACTCCATAAGACTTTAATTTTGACAATAACCTACGATGAGGAACTTTGTCAAATGCCTTTTGAAAATCGAAGTAAATACAATCAAACGACAAACCACTATCAAGCCATTGAGTCCATTGATCAACTACTTCCAGTAATTGAGTAGTGCAAGATCTACCAGAGCGAAAACCATGTTGCTCTTCCCTAATTAAATTATTAGATTCCAAATACTTTAACCAACTTTTCCATAGACTTACAAATTACAGAAGTAAGACTCACAGGTCTATAATTTAAAGGATTATTTTTATTTCCTTTTTTAAACAAAGGCACAACATTAGCCTGTCTCCACGAATCGGGAACAATCCCTTCTCTTAAAGACCTATTAAACAACAAGATAGAAATCTCCACAATAAAAAAACTCTATCACGGAAATGCATTGTCAGATTTAATAATTAGGCCTAGCCCTAGCCTAGGCGGTAGCCGATCATTTCGGTGGCGCTTCATTTCGGTTGCGGTTTATTTGGAACAAATATATGGAGCGCCGAAGGACAATGACAGTGGGTATATAACAATACAGCATAGTTAAGACAGTTACTTTTTATTATGATGGAAAATAAACATGTGTTTTCTAGTCTCTTCATATTGGTTTTGTAATTTAACTATAAAAATAGGCCAGCATAGGCCAGAGTGTATAGTTAAATTACAAAACCAATATGAAGAGACTAGAAAACACATGTTTATTTTCCATCATAATAAAAAGTAACTGTCTAGTAAGGTCTGCACAGGGAATATCTCGTCCTGCTCAAAAATTTGGCCTGGAAATCCGTCTGCGCATTTGGAATAATAAGGCCAAGTTTGTCGAAAATTATGCTTTGAACTAATCCTATTATATTGACAATTTTGTATTAGATTACGATTCTGCATACCTATTTTCCTAGTGAGTTTCTGTACAAGTAGGCTATTGGAGCCAAGGCCTACAGTATCTGATTCCTAGGTAGGTACAGTACTACTGTATATGCTACGAAGCGTGACGTCAGTCACTGTTACTTGTGTCAAGCTATAGTTAGTGACATCATGCTTCATAGCATGCCTACCTGGGCCCTAAATAGGTCTTGGCTGCAGGTTCGGCCGCAATGTATGGAACACATTTTGTATTTTATTTTTTTAGTCAATTTGATTCTTTGAATGACTATTATATGTCGTAATACTGATAATTATAATTGATATTATAAATGTGTGTATTGGAGCAATGAAACATGTCGTTAGGAATATTGTATATTTCATTAGATGCATCCGTACATTTCATTAGATGCATTCCTGCATTTGAGATTTAAAGAAATTGTAATAATTGTTGGGTTTGCTTTTCATTTCAGGTGAGGTTGGTAAAGACAGAGTTAGATTTGAAGACCCAAAAGTTTGTCGTTCCTTTCTACTCAACTGTTGCCCACATGATATTTTGTCAAGTACAGTAAGTGTTTTCTATACATTTTTATTAGCCTCCCTGAAAAAGCGAAGCTCTGGCGAGGCTATTGTTTTTGCCCGTTTTTGTCATGTTGTCGTTGGGTAAATTGTTTGTTACCACGATAACTCAAGTTTCCTGATGATAACATAATTAATGTTGAAATATTGAATCCTGACACGATGGTGTGCATTTCGATACTTGGAGTATGTATTATACTATCAGGTAATTAAAGCTAGTTACCACGATAACTATAGTTTGGTTAAGTCTTATTGATTTCAAACTTGGCAGAATGCATATGGTGATAAAGCAATAGAGCCTATGATTTTTAGTACATTTGTGTACTATGCAGATTGCTCATTTGCATTATTAATATCTCATTACTTAAGAAATTTAAGTTAGTTAACACGTTAATTGAAGTCTAATTGTTTTTAAACTCCTACTTATCAATTCTCAAAGAAAAATCACAATGTCTGGAGGCTATGCTTTTACTGCGCAGTGTAAAAGGAGCATTTCTAGTCTTTATATTTTGTGCATTTTTTCTTTACTTTTTGTGCAAAGGGAGTCATATTTTGCCTTAAATTTCTCACCATCTTCTATTCCATTTTAATTGTACATGGCCTTGTGTCTTGAACTGAGTTTGTGCTTTGTCTGCAAATCTAAAGCATTGTGCTTTGGTTTGAAATAACCTACAGTTTTCTGTGATAACATTGAAAAGAAAATATTTTGGGAAAGGAAACAGGAAAAGGTAGGTATTGTTGCTGCCATCACATTTTACTTGTTCCTATTCATTTTTGCTAATCCCTTTCTTCAATATTCAACCCTGAAGTTGTTTGTTTATGTTTACAGAGAATGGATCTTGGAGATTGTTCAAAAGTTCATGACCTTGCATTGAGAGCTGATTATGAAGCTGCATCTAAGGACAAGGACTATGGCTACGACATTGATGTAAGCACTTTGCTGTCATTCAATCTTATTAACAATTTCATATACAGTGTTCTTAGGGGTCATCCATTATTTTCATCATTTTCACGAGAGTACAAAACATACTCTTTTTGCTGACCCCCTCCCCCTGTGAAAGAGTACATGCTAAAATGATGATTTTTTTTCCAGTGTTT
>NW_022743975.1:77793-88231 GCF_011630105.1 Anneissia japonica | reverse complement strand
TACCATGTTAATAATAATTCATTAAAAAATAAACTCAATAATTAATAAACATTTCATGCTGTTTAAATTTATTACCACATAGACATCAGAGGAATTAGAAAGCAAGTTTAAGAATTGACAAGCAAGAAGTAAAGCACATGTTTAACCTTTCACCTAGATTAGTGGTGCGTGATTTGTTGTTTTTTTGGATGAGGGCCAACTTCACACTGCCTCTAGACCTTAGACTTGAATCTTGCTGGTGTTGTATTTAGTAATATATAACATGTAAAATTTATGTCATCATGCGTATCCATGGAATACAAATAATAAATTGTGTGTTAAAATGTTAAATTGAGTGAGTGTTGTAGGCCCATTGAATTGAAAATGTAGAAGTAGACCGTAGAAGAAGGGAGAAGAAATAAGGTAGGCTTAGCACAGTGAAACACATGGTCCCAATGCTGCTTCTTCCTACTGTCAGTGTCAGGCTGTGTGGTTTTGTCGGCTACTGGTTTACAGTTTATGCAAATTTACGTAGCTAGAGTGCATTTCCTTGTATTTTAAATTGTTTATAATTACACAATTCTTATCAACTCATCGTTAATTAGGGATGCAAGTTGACGCTGTGTATAAACAGTTGATAAACTGAACATTTACCAGTGAATTTATAACAGCAAACTTTGGCTTTCTAGGGAAATGCCTAGGCACAAAAACGTAGGCCAACTTTTCCAAATCGTCATTTTTGTACTTTTTTAAAAGCGTACACGTGCCTTCAACCCCCTCCCCCAGCGTACATTTAGTGCGCTCGTGAAAATGATGAAAATAATGGATGACCCCTTAGTGAACATTCTGATTTACAGTATTTCAATAACTGTATATTTGATGAAGCCTTTGGAAAGGTTTTACTAGTAATGTTGAGGGTCTCCCGCCATGTATAACAAGAGGAGAGATGTTGAAGTTATAAACCACCTTAAAGGGCTCGATATAAGTGCATCATGTGTTCCAGGTCAGATCCTGTGTCAAACAACTGATTGAAGTAACTTTGTTGTTTCCAGTGTGCTTCCAAAAACTGCTTTTACACCAAATTATTCTCAGTTTTATTTTACTTTTTACATATGATAGGTGTTGGGCCATAAAAAACAAGTTGTTTTCTGGCCAATGTTGCTTGGCGGGCCGCACACATAGGGTTTTTAATTCATTTTCGCAGGCTGCAAAAAAATCGCTGGCGGGCCGCACTTTGCCCACCTGTGGTTTAAAACTAATTTGTTTCAAAAGTCCCAAATATTGATGAGATTATATTATAGTACTGTTGTTATTGCCTATTATGTTTAGGTGGTTTCAATTTTCTTGAACAATATTTCAGTTTAGGCAATGAAAGAGCTGTCTTCATTTGTGATCATTATCATCATTATTATAATTATTTAATTGCTGTATTGTTTATTAATATAAAATAATGTTTCTAAGTCTTATATCACCCCAATGACCAAATTATAAATTATAAATTATATAAATAGTGTCTCTTTGTAAACTCAAGAGGTGAATTTCTTTCCCAATAAACTTAAATGTAATGGCCCCATGCTATTCAACAGTATGTAATTGCTTCTAACAACTATTTTTCCTCAGATATTTTTGCGTTACTTTCACTAATTAAAACCAATTCAAATGTTGTTTGTTAATTTAAAATAATTTATAAATATTAATAAGAATTGCAATTTATGGAATGTACAACTACTGCATTATGCAGTGGCTATATAATTTGCAACATGTTTATTAACTGATACTGTTACTGATTATAATCTTACTAACAGGAGTACAGATTACCACACCACTGGTTATTCGTTTACTTTATTTATAGGCAAACATTTTGTCCTGTTATAAATATTGATTAGTGGGAATAAAATTAGCATTTTTTTCCCTAGTAAATGTGGACTGTAAAACTGAAACCATTACAAAGTATAATAATTAAACTAAGACTTCTGGTTGACCAATAAAGAACATGGTAAAATTCTGACACTATGGGCATTTGAAACCTATGTTTTTAAAATTTGTAATCATATTTTAGCAATATTAAATTATATTGCTCTCCTCTTTCGTTAATTTATTAAATAGTTTAATACATATTTTAGTAAGTACTCTCTTCTTGTATGCACATGTGGGCTCCTAAATAACACAGTTGTGAGCTTTTATTGTGGTTAAAAAAACATTTTTTTGTTCTCACAACTTAACAACAACTCCAATCCCCTTACCTCGTAATGAGACTACAGCTCCACTTCCTATGCCTCGTGTTAAATGAGACTTAGTTTACAAACATATAGAGCTACAATGGAGAACAGTAGCTTGCTATTGGACAGGCTCCCTAGTATAAATAAGAAATATATTTTAAAATTTTTTTGATGGTTATTAGTTGTCAAAGATTGTGAGTGTCTTGGCAACATAATTTTACCTATGTGATGCCAAGCAGCAAAATCATCAAGCAGTATTGATAGCTTGGGGTTGTCTTGTGAATTTAATCAGATGTGAAACATACATTGGTAAGTTACTCTCATCCGTGATGTTTCTGTAGAACAGTCTCGAGCAGAAAAATCTCAATGGTTTCTTTTGTTGCTGCTTTTTTCAGAATGGTTTCTTTTGTTGCTGCTTTTTTCAGTGCCCAGTATGAGCAGGTTATTGCAAGGTCTTTCATCAGATCTCTTTGTGTGTATTTCACTATTTACATTTACATTGTTTAAATTATGTTAGCAGAAAATATTTATAATTAATAAAAACAATAGCAAAAGTAAACCCAAATTTAGATAATTTACTATTAAAAAGACCAGATAATTAAAACAATGATTTTTTAACTAAATGATCATATGCTAGAGAAATTGTTGATGTTCACAGCATACACTAATTTTGTGTATTCTTGTCAAGTAGTAAAATACAGTTAATCACTTGGAATATTGTTTGTATTATCTTGTTCTGTAGGCTGATAAAGTACATGAACTGGCTGAATCAATTGGCAAAAAAGTTATGGAAGCAGAGAAACTTGGAGCTGAGGGCAATGTAGAAGAATCAATGAAGATGATGCAGGAGGTTGAAGAAATAAGAAAGAAGAAAAGTGAAGCAGAGGTGGGTAAATTAGTAGTATAGTAAACAAAAAGAGAAATATTTAAATATTTTTTAGTTCAACAGATTCAAATACAATGAAGGAATCAATCAATTTACGGTATTTCATTTGCATTAATACTCAGTCATGTACAATTTCTAAATGCAAATTTGGAAATCCCAGTAAGCTTGCTTGAATTGGGTAGCTATAATCTATGCAGATAAATTTCACTACCTCATAGATTGAAACAGTGTAGTTGATCAGGAATTCTAAGTGGATCAGTGGTGGATCCAGGAAATTGTAATAGAAGGGGCCCAAAGAGGGACTTTCACAGATGGATGGTCGATACTACCTCAGGCCCACCATGGTTGGGGCTGAGTAAGAAAAATTTTGATTAAGCCACCTCTAGATGGCCGGAAATGGCATTCTTGGACTTAAATTTGAATATATAATTTTCTTTTTTTCCCGTTTTTTTTTTAAATTTTGAAAAAATTAAAGGGCCCCGGTCCACCCCCTCCCTTTGAATCCGCCTATGATATAAATGTAGATCAGTGTAATAGCTGTGGATAAAATAGAATGCAATATGACAATTTTTTTTTAAAGAGTATTGAACCAGTATGAACTTTCTAAATTCTTTGATATTGATGTTATAATCGTTACACATTTTTTTCCATTAAAAATTTTGATTAATTTCCATTATGATTTTTTTTTTCACATTTTTTTTCTACCTTAATTTATTATTTTCCAGTGTTTTTTTTATTTTATTTTTTATTATTTTTTTGTACTGAAATTAACTCAAACAAGGCTCGAAAGCCACTTCTAGGTAAGGGGTTACTTTATCATTTATTTGTATGCCATGAAAATGCTTGACATAAGCCTGAGCCACTTGACAGCCTGTCCAGTGTCAACAATGCAAGTTGGGGTATCTAAGCATGGCCAGTGAGATTGGACAGCTTGTGGTTTGAATTCCTGACCACAAGTTCAACAACCAAAATGGAAACCACTAAGCCAAACCGTCTTCACCAGAATTATAATTGTAGTTACTAGGAAAAAAATGAGATCAATTCTTGAAATACAATTGTTAAAAATTCTAGTATATTAAATTTTTGTCATGTTAGATTTTTGGAATGGTAATTTATGGCTAAAAAATACCTCAATTTATATTTATTTTTTCAGATGCAAATTGTTCCTAAAGTGATTCTTAATATGTATACTCACATGATGATATAAATGTCATTTTAAACAATAAAACCTTGTGTTATGCCTGGCTAACAAATATTGTTTGGGGCATATCTATTTACTGTGAAGCAGCTCATATATTCTTGGATTTAAAATTTCATTCATTCATTCATGGATTTTATTCAATAATATTCAATATAAAAAATTCAGGCAAAAAAGTTAAAATTACGATTATGTCATAAAAACAACAAAATTACCATTAAAAAAAAAAAGAGTAAGTGAATAAATAAATAACGGGGGAACAGAAGGCAGTATAATGTATTGTAGACGAATTTAAATTGCACATTATTTACATTGCCCTGGTGGGAGTCATTAAAACAGTACATTAAAAAGCGAAATTACGCGATTCTTCAACTATTTTGTAGAAAAATAGTGCTTTTCATGAAGTACAAGAATGAAATGTATTGCCATTGCTTATAATATATAGGAAGGAATTTCCATCTATTCACATATGCTCCATCTGTTTATGTGTGCTGCATCCATACATGGGTGTCATATTTATGCGTAGGTTGTGTGGATGCAAAAAAGATGCATGGATGTTCCATCCATTTACTGGCTACATCCATTTACAATGTGATTCATTCATGCCATAAATCATCCATGCATGATTGCATCTATTCACATGCTACGTCCATGCAAGGGTGTCATATCCATGCATGGGTGTCATATCCATGCATGGGTGTCATATCCATGCATGGTTACTGCATCCCTGCATGGATGTTCTATCCATTCACATGTGCTTCATCCATTCAAATAGGATTTATCCATACATCGGTACTGCATTCATTCATACATGCTGCATTTGTGTATGGGTGCATAATGTTGCTAGCAGAATACAACTAGCCTAGTTATTTAAGATTATTTTTTTTTTCTATGGTTGTGTGAATGCAGGAAGAATACCGTCAATCCATGCCAGCATCAACCTACCAGCAACAGAAACTACGTGTGTGTGAAGTATGTTCAGCATACTTGGGTCTTCAAGATAATGACAGGCGTCTAGCTGATCACTTTGGTGGCAAATTGCACCTGGGTTTCATTGAAATTCGTGAAAAACTTGCAGCTTTAAAGGTACGGTAGTTTATTAAAATATGTTTAAACCGATGTCTATGCTAAGGCGTCATCTCCACCGGTTTTTGAACGACTGAATCACATTCTGACGCGTTTTCTATTGTATTCCGATAAGCTATCCGAAAGCGCTCACAAATGCTGTTAGCCAGGGTGCGTTTATTCATGTTTGAAGCCGTTAGCTCATTGCTCCCCCCCCCCCCCCCCCTTTAAATGGTTGACTGATTAAACGTTTAGACACGTTTGTGTGCCTGACTGTATTTTATGATAAGATTGTTGATGTTTAACACAACTTACCGGGGTGCACGATAATCATTGTTTTGTGTTAAAAAACCACAGATTGCGCCCAATCTTAAGCCTATCTCTTTCACGTTCGGCGGCGCCTAGGCCTAGCCAGTCCTTTTCCGTTGTTGTGACCACAGACGATCGGGCCAACCACAGCACGAGACGATCGGGCCCATCTGTAGACCTAGTGTGGACTATTGGGCCCACTTTCATTCTGATTCATTATTGCGTTCCAATACTTTAACATAAGGTGTGTAAGAATCTTAATTAAAATGATCATGAAATACATTTATGCCAGTACAGTACATCAAACATCAGCAAGTACGAACGACAGCCATGGGCTAAAAGGATTTGCCTACATGATCTTGTTGAGCCCAATCGTCATGAAAATAGGCCTGATGAATTTCTTTGTGTACATCGTCTGGAATGGGAAAATTCCATGACGTTGGTTTGACCAAGGAGATCGCTAAAAACAGGTTTTGATAATGTTTGGTTAATTTTAACTAATACCCCTTGGTTTTAATTAATAATTGACTTTTTGAATCATGGTATTACGTTTGTATTTACTTTCAGTCGCAGGTCATATCACATAGGCCTAGACGTATGGGAATGAGTAAAAATATGTTGACGAGGCATACTGTAACTAGGCATCTAGTCAACATTCATGGCATTCTCTCTTGGTTTTGAATTACTTGATACAGTCACTGAAATAATATAGACCCTCTTTTAATTTAAATTATTTTCGCGGGAAAGCTAAACGAGCCGTATTAAAAATTTACTCTTACGAGATGTCACCATTAGTCCTGATAATAGGCAGTATTGTACACTACATGTGTGTTTAATGTTAATATTATTTCATGTAAACAAAAAATTGTATATACCGGTACCCCTGCCGACCCATACAAATATATTACTTTTCAGCTGTTTGAATAAATTTACTGAAAATTCAAATGTTCTTCTGCAAAATTTAATGAGTCGTCTTTCTCAGGTTACAGTGGTGGCCATCGGGGAGGCAAGTTGCTTAAGCTTCCCTCTACATCACTTGCTCTATGGCTTGTCGGGCAGTGTACTACAGTACAGTGCAATTTCGGAAGCGATGTATAAAACATTCTGTATTTTTGTATGTTTTCATTAAATTCACTGAATGTCTAATAATAATAAACATCTTAATACAATTATACAGTACTGTATGCTTATAAACATATGTATTGACTTTAAAATATTGTAATAAACATGTTAAATTTACTGTATGATGATCAATTTGAGGGCCTGGGTAGGGCAAGCATTTAGTGTTGACCTTTTGACCTATTGCTGCATATCATTAAAAGTTTGTTGTTGTACCCACCGCCGTGTTGTTAAAACTATCATGCCTTGGCTTTGGTAACTGATTATAAGCCTATTTTTGTAAAATAAGGATGGTGTTTATTCCTGATACATCCCGGCCGGATGAGTCCGCTGGCTAAACGAGTGACATTCATGTTGTAGTAGCTTAGGCAACACTAACCAAGGGCCTTGCCTTGACAAGCTAGTGGCAGCCTAGGCCTACCTCACACTTTCTTCACACACGTGCGACACTCGAATCAGCAGCATCGCAAGACAGGCAGTTTTTTTTTTTTACAACAAAGCACATTAACAAGTTTGTGTTGGAACAAACAATGTTGAATCTATGGCAGTTAAGTCCTAGGCCCAGCCAGAAAGCCTTAAAATACTTGAACGTCCAAACGCAACCAAGCACGTTTGGACGCATTTCTGTCGAACCTCGGTCCTCCTCTGGCTAAGCTAATGAATATTCAATGAGAATATAATGAGGTTGGTGAATTTCTCAAATGCGATCGGAATGACGTCATTCTCAAACGTCTTTCTGCTGTTCGAAAATCGGTGGAGATGACGCCTAATGCTGTGTCATGTAATTGTGCCCTATTGCTTGAAAACATTCTTGGTTAAATATTAAAGCAATACGTGAGAACTTTATTTCTCCTCCATCCAAGGCTCGGAATAAACTATTATCGGTATTCAGTGGATTATTGAATGCTTATTTTGATGCCTGACCTCACCTAATAATAATTGTACTATGGAATTTACCAAAAATTCAACAACTATGGCTTCATTTTTTTTTCCTTTTCCAATTGAGCATATTTACTGTAAAATAGTATGATTTAGAAGGGATGCACTTTGTGACTAGTTTAAGCGTAACAAATTAAAAAAAAATATATTGCAAAACAAATCCTGTTTCCAAATTTTCAAGTGTAAAACTGGTGGAATTTCATCTATTGCGTTTTGTGGATTTCTCACCAGCCTTTGGAAGGTAGATTCATTGTAGTAGTCAATGTATTTCCAGGCGCTAACAATGTGCATCAACCAATCCATTTGTTGTGTTGCATTATCTGTCATCATGCATAGTGTACAAACTAAAAAAAAAAACTTATATGTAAGTTAGCACATATATATGAAATGTGTCTGTTACCTGAGAAAAGAAATTACGTATTAATTGTTAAGTATTAAATATACATACAGTGGTGCAAATTTTCTATATAGTTTACTAAATGGTAATTGATATTCATGAGGAAAGCCGTTGACTTTGTTGTTGTTGTTTCTTCCTGCAGAATGCTGGAATTTTGAATGTTGTTAAGTTGTTTGGTCTTAGATGCTCACTTTTAGCTATTGTCGATCCTAATATTTCCTTCAAAGGGTACCCTATTTGTTTGTTGAGCCATCCAGGAAGTAGTTTAGGTACGATTCTGCTGTGTAGCATACGGCAGTATTGATCTTTTGCTGCTACTTGCAGCAGCAAGCGTAAATCCTGAATCTCAAAATCATTTGAGATTGCAGCAAATGTTTGTAATGTCATAGATTAAATTCAGCAAACCTACCAAGAAAGTGGAATATAGTAAAGGAAAAATGACGAGAATTTTAAATAATATAAAACAAATTACAAAGTTAAATGTGCTAAACAATAGAAAAACCACAAACCTCCTCTACTGGAAAATCCCCTGTTTAACTGATTGTCCGAGTTTTAGCAGTGAATTTTATCGTCTGAATGAAAAATATAATAGGAATAGGGAGTTCTGTTTTTTGGAAAGTATTCTATTTAAAGGAAGAATAGGAATAATTTTTGGACATAAAAAACGTTCGGTTTGGCGTGAAAATGTGCAAGTCGTAATCTGTATAACTTTTTATGCCAGTCCCATTGGATTTGACTTAGACTCGACTTCAAAATAACGTTTTGGATAGGTGAATTAATTTTTTCAAGGGGGGTGTCGTCATCGTGTTTGGTGACGGAGAGGGGGTCATTATCGTGAGGGGGGAGGAGAGCTGGTGCCACCATTGCCTATGTTTTAGGGTAAATTTTAACTAGGTCTAGTCCTAGACTTGTGATTGAGCCCTAGGCTAGCTTCTATAAGTGCATTACATGTGTAAGAAATACAAACCTAGATCAAGTAAATTATCAGGTCCTCTCATTTTAAAAGACCAAATACCGATTGAAATTTTTTTCACAGGGCCTTAAAATTTGATGAAGTCCGGCAGTTATTTTTATTTGGCTTTGAGCCCACCTAAGCACAGAGCTACATCATTACAAATAGTGTAACTTTTACTAATGGCTGCATAGGAACCTCTGCCCTAACAGAGTTAGCCTTAAAATTTAAAATTCTTATGAAAAACATGCATCAATGATCTTTCAACAGAATCCCTGTAAGTTCACATGGAGCCTGCACATTGGTGGCTTTTTATACTTTGTTTCTTCTGACATAATTTTTTTCCCTAATATAAATCATGTACATGTTTTGTTATATCAATTATAAGATGTACTTTATGTTTGAATTTGATGTTGATTTTAGAAACTTGTTGCTGCTAAGAAGGAATCTAGAGAAGCAGAAAGAGCAAAGAGACGCGAAGAGCGAGAGAAAGAAAGGGATAAGGAGTTGCAACATAGAAAGAGGAGGTTAGTTTATAATAATTTGCCAAGACAATAAAACATAATCACATAATCCTACTTTAATTATTTGCGTCTCTTATGACCAATCTTATTTTTAGTCACCGTCTGTTTTTATTATCCACATCTAGTATTTTTATGCCTATCAAACCATGTTTTATCAATGAGGAAGAGTACAGGAGTGCTTAAAATATTATTTATGTATAACCTGATTTTAAATTGCCAAGACTTGCGTGGTACAAACACTTATAACCCCTTACCATTATGTTATATTTTATACTTTTTGTTTTAAAATTCTTTATAGTTGTTGTTCAGCTCTTCATTCAAAATTTATATCATTATAGCATTACTGCAATACAGTTTAGAGTTCATTTCCACATCGTATGATGATTTAAATATGTTTATATTTATATGTATTGTTTGAAGGTTTGCATGGCAAAGTAATAATAATTGCTGACCTCTGAAAGGTATTGTTTGTCAAAAAACAACTGCCTAAGACGACTGAAAGGTGGAGTTTCCTTCTTTCGTTCTGCCGGGTAAAATCAATTACTTTAGGCGACGTTTGTAGACTAACCTACTCGTACCAACGTCCGCATGTCGCGCTAGCACTCTAAGCCTAGACTAGCTAGGATGTTACAGGCCTAGCCTTGAAGGGACAAAGGTCCCAATGAAAAACAACGTCGCTCTTTGATAGCTAACACTGTCTATTTAAAATCACAATAATTCATTATTAGACCTATAGTTGTTTTTTGAATTGTACTCCACAAGTCTCAGCCGATACCTCGCACAACTTGTTAACATCTCTATCTATTGTCGTAACGTCATGGCTCGCTGGCTCACACTTGCGATGTCTCGCA
>NW_022743975.1:69534-77681 GCF_011630105.1 Anneissia japonica | reverse complement strand
GTCTCATATTATTTGTTATATTTTTATTATTCATTATTTTCACTTGACCCGCATAAATAATTTTGTGCGAACAACATTTATATGCAGTTGTACTTCGCAGCACTTCACTTGCAATTTGCAATTTCTAGTAGTAATATATTAATGCTTGCGGTACACCATGTAGATAGTTATTGGTTGAGAATGTCTATATATGTAGTTATAATAAATTTGTAATTTCTTTATAAGATCACGGTCTCGAAGTAGAAGATCTCGCTCCCGAGACAGACGTCGCAGATCAAAATCTCGTGAAAAAAGCAGACGTTCACGTGAACGCCACAGAAGATCACGATCACGTTCAAGGGATAGACGTAGACGGTCGCGTTCCAGAGAAAGAGCTAGTCGCAGACGTTCCCGTTCCAGAAGTTACGAAAGAAGATCACGTTCGCGTGACAAACGCTCTTGTGACCGCAGATCTCGAGAAAAAAGTAGTAGAAGGTCAAACGATAGGGAAGACAGAAATGGAGACAGAAGAAGTGTCAGTGTGGATTGATAGCAGCAATAAGTGATTTTATGCTATCTATTCTGTAGTCCTGTTTTTTACAAAAAAAAAAATATTCTTTGCAAAGATTAAAGTATTGTGTACATAGTAGGATTGATGGCATTTTAATGTTATAGGCATGAAGGCAACATTATTGTTAATCCTAATGTTTCACAGGGATGATGGCAACATATTGTTAACCTTTAATGTTTCTTAGGGATAAGGCAACATTGTTGTTAATGCTTCAGTGGGATAATGACAACATTATTATTAACCTTAATGTTTCATGGGGATAATGGCATATTGTTTAACTTTAATGTCTCAAAGGCATGTTGGACATTATTGTTAGCCTTAATGTTTCATGGGGATGATGGCAACATTGTTGTTAACCTTAATGCCTTATAGGAATGATGGCAAGTTTAATTTTGTGTATGTAAAATTTCCCTAGGAATGTTGGCAACATCGTTATTGTTAATTTTTTATAGGAATGATTGCAATGTCTCATTTATACTTTTTAAGAAATATAGTAACATCAGTTTTGTTAATTTAATATTTCTTCAATCTTCACATTAGTTTATGCTTTTCATGCAATCAAAACACTTTCGATTAATACTGTTAATGCTTCTTAGGACTGCATGCAACATTGATGTTGTTCCCTTAATGTTTTGTAGGATTGAAGATAAGTTAAAGTGCCCTTTAATATTTGTAAGAACTGATATCAACCTTAAATAATGTGTAATTTTAATGCCTATGATTGTACTAAAGTAATATTAGATAATGTTTAGATATTGCAATTCTGACAAACTTTTTCAAGTTGGTTGCTTTATGTAAATCAATTCAACAGCTATATCAAGTAAATATTGTAGTATTATGGCAGCAATTTTTTATTTAGCATGCTAACTACAGCATAGTATGTCTGGTATGAATTACATTTTAGTTTGTATACAGTAATGCATTCTCTTTTGATTTATTAAATCCTAATATTAGAGTATATAATCAATAACAATGTTGTATATAATTGTTTGTGCAGATGATTTTTTCAATTCCCAAATACTGTAACTTAAAATGATCATCAGCATTGGCGGTGTGGTAATACTGTGCATTTGAACGTCATTGTAATGTGATAAACATCTCAGTGGTGTGGTAATAATGTGCATGCATTTGAATGTCATTGTAATGTGATAAACATCTTGGCGGTGTGGCAGTACTGTGCACGCATGTGAATGTCATTGTAATGTGATAAACATCTTGGCAGTGTGTTATACTGTGCACGCATTTGAATGTCTGTGGCAGGTCTTGTAATTGAGTCAGCGTGTATATACAGTATATTTCATGATACTTTTATGATGACTTTGTGATGATAGTTTGAAGATTTTCTTTGATATTAAACATACAATTATTACTGTAGAATGTTGTGTTTTCATGTAGAACTGTTGTGGTAAAATGGAGTTAACTAGTCTCATATTAGAAAATAATTCGAAAAGGTTATACAATAATTTTACATAATCACCAAATGGCTCATTTGCCCTTCAGCAGTTATTTTTTCTTGATGCTTGGTGACCATAAGACTTTCTGCCCAGCAGAATAAGGTAATGAATTTAGTTTTATCATTAATTTTTTTGGATGGATGTAATCAACTTAACGTTCTTATTTGCTCTGTATGCAGATTGTCGATTATCGAGTATGTTGTTACTCTGTAAAAACGAAGAAGTCCTGGAAAGTAGGACACATTCACAATCACAAATCAATTTATTCAATCCTACATAAAATCATAATAACGTTTCAAAAAAGTATACAAGAAAATTGAAACTGTAGGATCTGGTAGACTCTCATTAAGACCAGAGGTCACAAGCATTAGAGCCACCCCGAAAAATTAAATAATTAATGAAGGTTTGAAAAGAAAACAGAAGAATTGTAAACATTTTCCTTCTTAAAATAAAATATGAAATCCAGTTTTATTTTCATTTTGAGGAAACCGATAGATAGTTCTCAAGAGCATCCCGACTGGCTTCTGTAACTGAGGACGCACAACTGCAGATTTAAATGATGACGGAAATATTCCTGGTCGATGATTATTGAGTTACACGCGGAGTGAGCATGTACATACAGCTACCATATATGCAAGTATTATTATAATCACAACATTAGAGCCTTCGTTCAATCTGTTACCGGTATTAACATCCGGTTTGTTTTATAATTGTCGTGAACTGAATAAAATTTCGAAGTAAACATAAAAGAAGATGATTTATTAATGTTAAGCAACTTTTTTATTTTGTCAAGCATGTTTATTTTGTTTTGTATATATTGTTTCTTATAGGCATGAATAAAAGGAACAATTAAAAAAAATATGGCGTATGTCTTCTTGCATGACCCATTTGTTGTACTGTACCTATTGTAAATGTGTTACGATTGGTCGAGTAAATATATGAAATGAATGAATGCATTGAAATGACAGATGGATGAATCCTTCACGTTAAGCGTGATCTATCGTAAATTGCATTGATTAAAATACAAGTTCATACAGCGACTGAATCGTGATGCCTACACCCACAGAGTAGCAGATCGTTCATGCTCACACAGACTTGGAAATAGCGCAAACAACTATTACAGTAAATAGTATTTTGTATTTTTAGACTTGACAGTAAATGTATCAAACTTCAGAATCTACTATCAACCACTTGTCTTATTCTTGCATTAATAATACAAAGCCCATACAAAGGCTGGATCTCGAGTTCGTAAAAGTGAAATGGTAAGTCCTGTGTCGATCTACCTAAAGTCAACTGATTCCTGATGATGACATAATTAATGACAAAATATTGAATCCCGACACGATGGCGTGCATTTCGATACTTGGAGTATGTGTTATCTGAGCTATCTTATCTGAGATAGTAATCAGTGGATCTTTCAAAATCAAACACTGCATTACTCACTATGCTGCAGTTACTCTCAATGCTCTCGAGCGATGCACAGAACAGCTAATCACTGAGGCTGACGCAGACTTGGAAACAGCGCATGCGCAAAATACGTTCTATAAGGATGATTATGAATAATCTTGGAATAATTTATGAGATTTTACCAAACTATCCTATGTTACGCAAATTCACGTACTATCCTATATTGGAAATGCCAAGCGACCTCAAGTTGACTTATTTTGGACGTAGGGCCTACTTGCCTATATTGGAAAGGCCTGGTGCCCTCAACTTGACGTATTTTGGACAAATTCCTGCGTATTTTGGACTGTTGTTCACCAACCCTAATGGCAAAATCATCATCTTAATTTTATTTACAGAATTTTATGATTTTTGTGTTCGCGTGCATATTTATCTTACTGACGCAGTTTAGCCATAGAAACCTTTCATATCCTACAGAGTTTTAATATTACCGTTGTGCTTTTGTTGTAATTTAGGTAGACTTGTATTCGCTTTTATAGTTACTTTATGCATTAACTTTTAATCAATTCGTTTTTAACGTGTCTACTGAGGAAAATAATATTTTTTTTTAAATTTAATTGAATTTATTTAATGTCATATACAAGCAAAGTACATGAAATTTGCTTTTTAGAGCGAGGAATACACACACAGATAAAATTACAAGACAACTATAAATAGAAAACTACAAAGTGCAAAAATATACAATAAATACATTACAGTCGAAGTGTGAAAGAGTAATAAAATAAAAGATGTGACTATCTGGTGAATACTTTGTTAAATAAATACGTTCTATAAGGATGATTATGAATAATCTTGGAATAATTTATGAGATTTTACCAAACTATCCTATGTTACGCAAATTCACGTACTATCCTATATTGGAAATGCCAAGCGACCTCAAGTTGACTTATTTTGGACGTACTTGCCTATATTGGAAAGGCCTGGTGCCCTCAACTTGACGTATTTTGGACAAATTCCTGTGTATTTTGGACTGTTGTTCACCAACCCTAATGGCAAAATCATCATCTTAATTTTATTTACAGAATTTTATGATTTTTGTGTTCGCGTGCATATTTATCTTACTGACGCAGTTTAGCCATAGAAACCTTTCATATCCTACAGAGTTTTAATATTACCGTTGTGCTTTTGTTGTAATTTAGGTAGACTTGTATTCGCTTTTATAGTTACTTTATGCATTAACTTTTAATCAATTCGTTTTTAACGTGTCTACTGAGGAAAATAATATATTTTTTTTTAATTTAATTGAATTTATTTATTGTCATATACAAGCAAAGTACATGAAATTTGCTTTTTAGAGCGAGGAATACACACACAGATAAAATTACAACTATAAATAGAAAACTACAAAGTGCAAAAATATACAATAAATACATTACAGTCTAAGTGTGAAAGAGTAATAAAATAAAAGATGTGACTATCTGGTGAATACTTTGTTAAATAGATGACAGGCATAATGCAAGGATGAGCTTTTACATATGTTTGTTTTCACACAAGGTTTGCAAATCCTACCTGATCTTTAAAAATTATATACTCATTTAGTGGATGAGTATTGTCAGTGATAATTAAATATAATTTTTTGAGCACAGATCGTCACACAGATCATTTATACTTTCGACATCCTTGCCAATGATCTTCACACTTGGCAACCAGGCAAAATTTGTAAAGCTTCTTAAGGAAGAAAAGTCGTTGACTGGCTTTTGAGTACACAGATTGAGTATGTACACTCCAATTAAGATTATCATCAATGATAATACCTGGAGATATTTATATAGACTACTGTAAATGAATAATGATATGTAGATGCCCTCTATGTATAGTGCAATGACGTAATGGAACGAGACAGGACGTGTGAATCTGATTCTCTGAAAATCCGACTAAAATTACGCCAACAAATTTATGTGGTACAAAATCAATCCAAATTACAAGTACCTATAGGTATCTACACAACTTGTAAATATTTGAGTGAATTTGTGAAATAGGTATACCCACAACATTCAGGTGTATAAAATATTTAAAGGGATCGATAGAATTTCAAGTAATACTTTTTTGAGCTTGTTAAAGAATCAAAAACTAGAGGTCATAAATTAAAAGTTATTATACCACGTTCAAAACTAAGAGTGCACCAGAAATGTTTTTCACATGCTGTATGCAGTACTTGGAATAATTTACCAAGCTATGTCATAGAGGCAGACACGTTCAATCAATTTAAATCTCGTTTGGAAAAATGTTGGTGCCGTCATCCGCTGAAGTTGTCCCCATATGAATGTATTGAAGGAGGTTATACTCAGAGGGACACATAAGCTTCGGCTTCAGAAGTCTCGGTATCAAGGTAGGTAGGTAGGTAGAACATTCAATTTTACGAGCTCTACGCCAGGCCCAATAATTCAAGATCTTGCGATTTGAACTGACGGTCATTGACCTATCGCAAACGGTCATTGACCTATCGCAAGAAAGGTTGGACCGTACGTAACCTTAACCATAGTGCCAGGCGTTTCGCATACCAAGTATCCTGATCTTATATTGCGTATAGTATTGGATTTACGTTTATCGTTATTACTGTGCAACAAACTGTAAGTTTGTCTTATTTAACTTTGTAGATGGATTGTGTATTTTTACACCTGAACCCTTTGGCGCGGAAAATCTAATCACGTGACCATAATATTTACGTTTTCACAAAACAAACACGGTCACTGGATAACAACACTTACGTTTTCCACCTTCCATACACTCACGTGACAATAATATTTACTTTTTAATCCATCAAGGATAAAACACACCGGCTGTTAATAATTGTTATACTACTCACAAACGAAGGCAGCTGTCTATTCAACCGACAATCAAGTATATCTAAATGTTATGGTAAATTCGCACTGTGCTTACTTAGTTTTATTTTAATTAAGCTATATACTGTAGCCTTTGAGTACTCAGAATGCCAGATAAATCTATGAAGGAAAAAAAAAACATTACGCAGTAGCCAAGGGCAAAAATGCAGGAATTTTTACAAAGTGGTCTGAGTACTTAAGTAACACCCGTTACCCAGGGGCTATATTCGAGTCCTTCGATACTGAGGGTGAAGCACACATTGACCTATTACCAACGGATACTCAACTTGATTGTAGATTGCTACTCGAAAAACCTTACAGTTAAAAGAAAATAAACTATGATCTCAATTTGAAATTAATACGGAATGAAAACGATGGCCTAGTTAGAGAAAATCAAAAGCTTACTGACGAAGTAAAGCAATTAAAAAAAGAACTTAAACGTATTCCAAACCAAAATAAAGACATGAAAACTCAAAACTACAGAAGGATATTAAAAAAAGTAAAGATTGAAGAAGGAAATGAAATATTACAGTAGTGAAATCAAAATCCTGCAACAATCCATTCAGGTTTTATTAGAAAAAGAAAAACATGAAAGAAAAAATGTTCTAACAAATGGTGGATGAATTAAATATGAAGAAATATTTTTGGATTTTTTACAATATTTTAATGAATTTAAACAAATTTGAAATACATTATAATTGAATTTGAAAACACATAGAAAAATATAATTATTTAACGAAAAGTATGGTTAAATTTAAGTATGAAGTTTATACAGTATATATTTTAATAATAAAAAAACAAATATACAATTAGATTTGATTATACTAATTCTAATTTCTTGAGAATGGTGTCTAATATATTAACATTTTTGAAAACCAAAATAGCTTTTAGCCTAGAATGCACCTGGGAAATTATAGTAAATAATATCAAAATCAAGCTTGCTGCGTTGCACCGTAACCACCATATAAACAAATAGATAGGGCCTAAATAATAATAATAATAATAATACCACAGCTCGAATAGGAACATACTGTAATAATCGTATCATCATCATCTTGTGCCATTTTCGATACGAAGTTTGGCCACCAGGGCTCTCCATCTAACACGATTTTCTGCTGCGCCCTTCGCCTCTATGTAAGATATTGTTCAGCAACATCTCTTGATGTTATCACTTATGTGATTCTCTGTCTCCCTCAATTATGCCTTCTACAGGGGCGGATCCAGCCTGCGAGAAAAGGGGGGCGGCGGCGCAGCCTGCGAGCGAAGCGAGCAGTCTTAGGCTGGGGGCCAGAGGGCCGCCTAGGGCCCCCGGCGAGGTCCAGGGGCAGAGCCCCTGGTGGGGGTGCAAGGGGGCTTCGCCCCCTTGAAGCCCAGCACATTTGAGGAATATGAGTTTGCATTAAGTCAATTTTGACTATCTAGCATGGTAGTTTTCAGCAACAAAAAAAAAAAAAAAATTAGGTGCATGTCTTTTAAAAGAAATTTTAATATTCAGGGTAGCCGCAATATGCAACTATAAAATGCGTCATTAAAATAATAATTCATCTACTCACAGCTGTGAAAATTCAAGGTTTTCCCATCTTGAAAACGGTCAGGTAAATTTTTCTCATGTCTTATATTATGTGTGTGTTTTCATACATAAACAAATTGAGTAATTGCATACGATTTTTTTTCCATGAATCAATATATTCCCCAAAAAGAAAGGGGGGTCCGGGAAAATTTTTATTCTTAGAAGGCGGGAAATAAGCTTTCCCGACTTCTGAGGTGTCTTTTAATTACTTTTTATTTCTTCAAAATCCAATTTTTTCCCCTCTTGAAAATGATTTAATGAATCAATGAATTCCGAAGAAAAAGGGT
>NW_022743975.1:62733-69441 GCF_011630105.1 Anneissia japonica | reverse complement strand
AAATGACTTTTTAAGTTCTTCAAAATTTAATGTTTTTCCCTCTTGAAAACGGTCAGGTAAATTTTTCTCATGTCTTATTTTATGTGTGTATACATACATAAATAAATGAGTAGTTGCACGCCTATTCTTTTTTCCATGAATCGATAAATCCCAAAAAGAAAGGGTGGTCCGGGGATTATCCCCTGGGAAAATTTTTATTCCTAGATGGCAGGAAATAAGCTTTCTCGACACTAGAAGTCTGTTTTAATGACGTTCTTCAAAATTCTAATTTTCTTACTGTAACATAAAAAAAAAAAAAAAAAAAAAAAATCAGCTCACGGGTCCTGAAATGTTAGGTCTAGGATTTTTTTTTCTTTATTTTGTTGGCCAAGGAAGGGGTGAGGACCCATTACCCCCTCCCCCAGATCCACCAATGTGAATCGCGAGAAAATTTAACTCGGTTGGGGACTGGATAAACGTTTTCTTTCCCATCCTTCGCCTCCTTCCCTCTTTCATTTCTTGTATTTCTTTGCAATCATACAAACATCTCCAGACATTACATATATTTTGCCAAAAAGTGGGGAGGTGAAAACACTGTGGGTGAAAGTTTTTTGCAAAAAAAAATAGGGGGAGGGGCGTACCCCTTACATCTAATCCCCATTCTAAAATTTAACAAAGGGCCCAGAAACCAATTAAGCCAATCAGCTGTTGAATATGTAGGTCTCAAGTCACTCACCCCAATGGCAATAAATCGTGCTTTATTTAGGCTAGCTAGGTTAGGGTAGGCCTAGCCTAGCCTAGATGAGACCCTAGCGCCCCGCCTAGGGCCTAGGCTAGCCTACCTACAGCATTGAAGATCACCAGTGTCTAATTATTGAATATAAAAGTTCTATTGAATTATAGTATATTGAATTAAACCACGGTTCTACCAGATTGAACGATCAAACTATCATCTGTTGAGAGAGATAACGTTACATGCCCTCCTGTAATGTTGGTGAATGTCTAGGGGATCATCTTAATAATTCAACACTCACTGCATGTGTAGAGCTGAAAACTAGCTACAGTGTACTTTTGGGCTGTGATACCTTCTGTGCAGGGATCGTCTAAAAAATTCCATGTTTTTTTTTAACTTAAAGAAAATGTTCTTGCTAATTTTTCACTAGACAACCGGGCAACATGAGTATAAATAGGCTAGCCCGGAGCGGGTTTTTTTTTGTGATATCCCCCTAAATCCGCCCCTGTTCTAATCATCTTAAACGACAAGGCGAGATTTCCGAAGAGTTACTTTCAGGTGGTTACATTATCAAAGCAATACATTAAGCTTGTGCTATATTTTTGCTCTAATTCCTAAAAGTCTGAGATTAGAAGGAAAGACTATTTTATTCTTTTTATTACATTTTTAAAATTGTTATTTGATTTTATTGTTATCATTTGATTATTGTTATTATCATTATTCTTCTTATTAGTTTCTTATTCTTGTTATGATTATTATTATCATCGTTATAGTTATTATTATTATTATTATTATTATTATTATTATTATTATTATTATTATTGTCCTTTATTGTGTATTATTGTAAAGCGCTAGTGACAAATTTCGTTTTAACCGGCGCAATAGAAATTTAAAAATCTATCTATCATCATATCTGTCTATCTATCTATCTATCTATCTATCTATCTATCTATCTATCTATCTATCTATCTATCTATCTATCTATCTATCTGTCTGTCTGTCTGTCTGTCTGTCTGTCTGTCTGTCTGTCTGTCTGTCTGTCTGTCTGTCTGTCTGTCTGTCTGTCTGTCTGTCTGTCTGTCTGTCTATCTATCTATCTAGACAACGGCCTCTAAAGAGTAACGCACCTTATGTATATATCAAATGGTAGGGGAGGTAGACTTAGAACTTGGGGTTAAAATAAACTTCCTCTAAACATTAAACACTCACCTTTACTTGAGAGTCTTGTCACTACTAAAGACGTGGCTTTTTTTAATAATCACTTTTTTTAACGGCACGGCACGGCAATATGAAATATTGATAATGACTACCGGAAAAACAGCGCTAGGCACAACAGTATAGGGCTAACTGAAACAGATTTTGAATTTAAGATAAGCAAACCGAAAGATAGGAGCAATTGAGAAGGTTACATACGCACAATTTATGCGACAGACATAGAAAGAGGGAATCCTGGTTACATGGTTAAATAATGAAACCGATCCTTCGCTTGACAGGCACTTTGTAACAAATTTGATCAAAGCTGAAGAATACAAAATCCAAAAAGTAAGTAAATGCCAATTTATGTATAGGCGGGTGATCAAAGCTATCCACACCATTGTGAGCAAGTGCCCACAATTTAGCACAAAAGAATATAAAAAGGCATCAGTGCATGGGAAAGAAAGGTCATTGTGACCTTTGTAAAGAGAAAGTGTCATTGTCAATCAAAAACAATATTTGTTCATAGGTATGTAAATTGTCTGTTCTACCTGCATATAATTCTCATTTAAGACGTGTCCTGGGTTGCATTTTGACGTACGGTACCAATTGTTTTTGGTAATAAAGAATATGGGAATTTTTAATATTAGCTTTAAAAAGTAGAAAGAAATTAATTCCCTGATTAATTGCATACGTATAACTAGACCTGTCTCTTATACACATCTAGATGTGTATAAGAGACAGTGTTTGCAGGAAATCCTGAGCTTTTTAAGTGAAAAAAGATGGAAAAACGACCGTTAAAAATAAAAATATATGTTTATTGAAAAAAAAAAAAGAATCAGAATTTCCTCAAAACTTATGAGGGAGGGAGTGATAAACTAATATTTTTTTATGGAGCCTTATAGGTCTATTCTTTTAAAAGTCATGCTTGCATATGAAACAGTCCAATCATGCAGATAGTGGAGTGCTACCCTAGGGCACGTTTGTAGAAAAAGTTCAACCAAACAGATATACACTGAGAGTGCTAAAGCCACGTTGGCAGACGACACAGTTCGATCATGGAAGTTGTGCTGAGAGTGCTACTATAGGTTACTCTCCTAAAAGTCACGTTTGTTGACGGCCGTCTTCAAACATGCAGGCAGTGCGGATATTCCTATAAGCCACGTTTGTAGACGACAAAGTTCAATCATGGAAGTAGTGCTATTAGAGAGTACAAACACGCGTGGCGTCAAAGAAACCTACTCTGAAAATTGAATAGGACTACCTTGGCACAAATCAAACAAACAGCTAGAAACAAATCCTAAGTTACAATGGCAAGGAATACACGTGTTGACCTATCACCTAAACTTTATTGAAAACATATTGACAAAAAATAAACATTAAACCCTACACTTATCAACTTCCTTATCAACTCGAATTTTATGTACCATTGAATAATGTCGAAACATGTTTTACGATTCAAATAATCAATGTATTCATGTCTACAGCATTGGCAATGATTACTGTATTACTGATATTAACAATTTCGCAGACAGAAAGACTGGTTAATTTCATTTCATTTATTTCTCTCAAAAATATTCAAAAAGGAAGAACAAACAGACGCAATGAGAAACAACAAGAGAGGAAAACCAAAAAAGCGAACTAAACCAACTATCGAGTGGTTCCCCTAGATATTAAAAATATCACAATTATCAACAATAAAGATAAAATATAGATCATTTGTCAAAAAAATTCAAATCATTAATAATGTAAAACTTTGTATTAAAATGTAGGAATTAAGTAAAGTTACATTGGAGTATCAATTAAGTAATGGTAAAATTGAAGATGAAACTAACATGTAAAATGAAGCTTGAATGAAGATCTGTGGAAATAATTTAAATCAAACAAAAGGTTGTTTCTGAGATAGTTGATAGTCAGCACATGAATTTATGAGTCAAGAAAATACTTAAAATAAGCAAAAAAAAAAAAGATGTACTACAGCAGAGAATTACAAAACACAAACAAGTTTGTGAATAGGCTATCAATTAGAGTAAAAAAATGCTTAAAAGGAGCAAAAATATAAGGAACGGTACCGTACTGCCGCAGAAAATAACAAAAGACAAACATGTTTGTGAGTAGGCTATCAATTAGAGTAAAAAATGCTTAAAACGAGCAAAAATTATGAGAAATGGTACGGTACTGTAGCAGTGAATAACAAAAGACAAACATGTTTGTGAATAGGCTATTAATCAGATGAAAAATACTTAAAATGGGCAAAGAAACAGTACTGCAGCAAGTTCGTGAGTAGAACTGTCATAATTCGCACTCAGGAAAAATGCTTTAAAAGTACAGCAGTAGGAAATTCTAAAATGAAACAGGTTTATCACAATAGGGGTCAAGAAAATGCTTGAAATGAGCAAAAACACAGGTACTTAAGCCAGTGGCGGCGGCGCCGGGTCAAGGGAAATGTTGGACAGACCTGTCGGCATATTTTTGGAGTCCACTGTGACGGTAGCAGGCAAGTACAAAAGACAAAAGTTTGAGTATATCATTAAATTTTATTATTATTATTTATTATCAGTGTTGTATATAGGCAGGAATTTCAAACATTATTAAAATCATTAAGGTCCCCTGGTGGTATAGCTTTAATCTCTAACCTCTAAAATTCATCGATTAAATATATGATTCTTTAAAATAATTAATCGTCGTTGGTTTGCCGGTAGTATCTGGGCCCACACGCCAACCAGTATCAAGCAAATTAAAACATGATATGAAACATAGTTGGTTGAAATATACATATTTATACTAGGCCTCCCACATCATATAAAATATACTTAGTAAGACGATCCATAGGCCTACAACTACACAGTAACTAGACAGCCGTGAATGCCTACAATATATTTAATGTTTAATACGGTTTCTCCATGGAGCACGTGGTCGGTATAAACCTACCTCGATACTCAAACACATAATATAAACTGTATATCACATTTCCTCGTGTTGGCTCTCGATTGCTAGTAGTTCAGTATTTATTATATTAAACATGTACTCGGCAAATATGTTCCAGGCTATTCTTCTTTCTTTTGAAAATTCTCCACCAAGAGACTCCTCAAACGCATCATCAATTAATGGACCAAGAGCCTAAAAGACATGATTAGGGAGCATTATATAGCAAGTTTTATATTCGAAAAAATAACATGCCTACAGTAAAAGCGTCGTGAACTTCTTCATGAATCAATATTCTTTATTATGGTTATATGCCCATCCAAGTGTAATTGCATAAATTATTTACCTGGAAGTCGGTTGTTTTAACCTTAAATCGATGGTGAGATGTAGCTAGACCGATTAAGAGCTGTTCGAACATTTCGGGCTCATTAATGTTCTCAATACACGTTGACAGCAATCCCATAAATCGTCCCGAATGTGCACGTAATTTTGGACTTTTTGCGAAGGTCTCATCGAAAGTTAATTTACGAAGAGAGGGAAACATTTGCCTCGTCTCTGGATATTTAATAAATAGCCTATAGAAAAAAATAGCACATGTATTTAATAATTATGGATTTATATATAAGGTACTCGAATTGAATACATATTTTACTTTATAAACTCATTTTCTCTCTGATATTTATATGAGAGTTTGGCCTACAGTGATCTTACATAATACAGTAGTTTCCCAGTAATAATAATGATAATAATAATAATAATAATGATAATGAAAATAATAATAATAATAATAATAATAATAATAATAATAAAATTAATAATAATTATAATAATAATAATGATAATAATAATAATCATTCATTCATTTCATAAAAAAAATAATAATAATTATAATAATAGCTACACTTATAGCACATAATGATAAGCAACGACAGGTATGTGACACAGTTTAGTATGTACATGCACTCAAATTATGATATGAAATAAAATGTTTGTAGACCTAAGAATTTAATTATATTAATATATTACAAGACTATTTAAAATTAGAAAAATTAATTTAGCATACTTTACAAATATTTGACATCCGATGTAAATTTTATTCTTATTAACTTCTGTCCACATTTGAACAACAGATTTTCTTTGACGTGATGTTAAACCAATTTTATCTTTTTCCAGGTCATCTGTATCAAATAAAGTAATAATGCATATATAATATAAATAATAATAAACACAATTAAATTAAAAAAAATCTTAAGCAAGCCAAAGCATACAAACCCAGCATCTAAAAGGTGAAAAGTGTGCCTATGAGAAAAATATTTCATCATTTGCAAGCCATCCATGGCCACCTAAAACAAGCAGATGAACGTTATTATGATTTTTGAATCATAATAACCATATTATGAGAAAAATGATCTTATAATAACTTATGAGAAAATAATAATAATAATAACTTATGAGAAAATGATCTCATAAGTGTAGATCAATATGCCTTCAGAAAATACCACTCCACCATCACTTGCCTTCATCGAGTTATAGATGAATGGATGGAAAATTTGAATGACCATGAAATGATTGGAGCCTGTTTTCTCGACATAACTAAATGCTTTGACTCCATTGATCATACTCTTCTCCTAACTAAATTAGAAAATTATGGCATTAAAGACACTGAAATCAAATGGTTTAAAAGTTATCTTTCACAGCGCAAACAAGTAGTCAAATGTCATAATAAATTATCTGAAAAAGCAAATGTTGAAATTGGCATCCCACAAGGTAGTGTGTTAGGACCGATCTTATTTTCATTATTTATTAATGACCTTCCACAATATGTATCTCCAGGATCATGTAGCATATATGCGGATGATGTTGTCATCTACACTACT
>NW_022743975.1:57325-61379 GCF_011630105.1 Anneissia japonica | reverse complement strand
TATATATATATTCGAACGAATATATAATTATTCGTTCAACGCTTTTGACGTGGTTGACTTCTACCGTCAATCTCTGTTGAATGAGGCATTAAACTTCGCATCTAGATACGATGAAATAACCGACGAAGAACGAAAAATTATACTACACGCAAAGAAAACTTGCTTTTACAATTCAGGAGAACCATGGGTAAAGAAAACATCATCAAATCTATTTGACGTCACTATGGGAAGTTACGATGTGGTAGAATCCTGTGTGAACTAGTTGGATCTTTCCTTCTACATCAAATCACGGAAAACTTTCGGCTTGTACAGAGACGATGGCCTCGGAATTATAAGCGCAACACCTCGCAAGATAGAAAACATTAAGAAAAATCAGTGCGCCATCTTCAACAAACACGGCCTAAAAATCACCATCGAAGCTAACAAAAAAATTATAAACTTTCTAGACATAACATACATGAATAGTGGAAAAAACAACAAATCAAATCACCCACCAGGAATTCCTCAGTCTCAGAGAGTATTAACAAACGCCTCTCTCTGAAATTTCATACGATGAAGAGTCATTCAATTAGGCAGCATCACTCTACCAAAAGGCCCTGGACAAAAGTGGATACAAGCATCATCTGAAATTCTCACCCCCTCAACAGACAAACGACATCACCAACCCCAAAAAAATCTCGAACTAGGAACATAATTTAGTATAACGCCCCATTCAGCAAGAATGTCGCTACATAACGTCGGAAAAACGTTCCTTAAAACACTAGATGAGGAATTCCAACCAGCCCATGCATTACACAAACTGTTCAACCGCAATACTATAAAAATAAGATACAGTTGTATGGGTAACCTCAAGCAGAACATAGACGGGCACAACAAATCAACTTTATCAAATAAAACCGAGCAACCTAAGAGCAGAAATTGCAATTCCAGAAAATTAGAAGATTGTCCTATGTCTGGCAATTTGCCTTAATACAAATGCGTCGTCTATCAAGCCACAGTCTCAGTTGACAACAAACCAGGTCAAACGTGGACTCATTGAAAACGCGTTCAAGACCAGGTATAACAACCACACAGTATCATTCAGAAAAACAAACCAAGAAATTTAACACTGGACTGAGTAAATATGTTTGAGAATTAAAGGACAATAATATGGACTATACACTTAAATGGAAAACCCTCAAAACAAGCCAAAGCATACAACCCAGCATCTAAAAGATGCAATTTGTGCCTATGGGAAAATATTTCATCATTTGCAAGTCCCCCAATGTCACCTTAAATAGGCGAAATAGACTCTTCACAGCTTGCAGACACGCCAACAAATTCCTCCTAAAAATCTTTGTATCTTAAACATTTCATAGTGCAATCCACACCATCGTGCAATCCACGATATGTTTATCTTTCGCTATTTAATCTATTGTTAATCACTTAATGATCATAGTCTACCGCTGCCTTTGTATTACCGCTTTTACTCTGCACAAGCTCAGTTTTACAATTAATTAATTAATATGTGTTAACTATCTTTGTCAATCAATCATTTATTAGAACATACTTAGAAAAAAAATAATTACGAAACAAAACAAGGGAATCTTAAGTAAAAATGAAATAAACAAAAGTGAGTGTTGCTGATGAGGCAAGTAGCTCCCCGAAAAACATGACAAGGAAATACAACCTGCCTTGCCTGTCACAAATTTCGAAGGGCCACCTGTACCATTAACAAATAAATCAACAATAATGTTAAGGCAAACAAAATTAATTAGTTACAAAAAAAAATGAAAAGACAGTAATACAGATACTTAATCTACGATAAAGTTTGCAAGTGCTTCAATTCAGATCTTTTTCTCCACGCTCGTTTTCCATACTTTTACAAAATTCATCAAAGTATTTCTCTACTTCATTTGTCATGGAAAGAGCAGTGGAGCCTGGACGTAGCTTAATTTAATATCAATATTAGCACTTAAAAATTGATCCCAAACATCGATGTTATGACTACTTAATTTGTATTCAAGTTTATTTAACTCCTCTAAACGTATGTTTAGGAGAGCGGGACAAGAGAATAAGAAGTGTCTTATGTCTTCTTCATTATTTGTATTGCAAAGAGTACATAGGCCATTCTTGTCTTCAGACCATCTAGAAATTCTACTATTCAAGGGGCAATGTATTGGAGCGAAGTTTAAATTTCAATGATACACCTTCGAAATCCAATTTATCTAATAGATAATTTTCTAATTTAATTGTATCTTTAAGTAATGAATAGTCGGTGAGTGAGGCCTTACTTTCAATGTCCTCTCTCCAGTTTTCATTGTTTATTTCATTTACTTTTTTTAATAATGGATTAACCCAGTAATTGTAGTTGCCCTGATTATTAGATAATTGTACTAGAAGGTCTTCAGATTCACATTTAATAAAGAGATCAGAAATACATTTTACAAATTTGAATCGGAAGTTATTTGGATCACATTGAAACTGATTTTTTGCATTTAGGAGTATTTTTGGCCAACGATACGGTTCCATACTAATTAAACGATTAAAAAATTTTAACTCTTGAAGTGTCATGCATAGTTTTTATCTGTATCCATCCAAGTTCCCAATATAATGTATATCGGGGCGTATTCATAGGGGCTTTTAAGATATATCGTGCCATTTGTAATTGAAGTTTTTCTAATCTTTCAATGTCTGATTTATTTACGCTACACCAAACATCAGATCCATAGTTAATTGAAGGGATGGCAATTGTCCTCCATAATACATCCCCGTAATAAACCCTATTAAAATTATCGAAATTGTCTATAAGAGATTTAATTTTGATGGGATCAGTTTCAATTTCACCAAATTTTACGGTGCCTATTACTTCATTATATAACCTGTCTATCAGTCTCCAAGCTTTACCTCTAATGCCTGACAACCAAACAGATTTTAATAATCCGTCTCTCCAAACACTATCAAAGGCCTTCCGAAAATCTAAAAAGGCAATGTGAGTATATCTTTGTGCTCACATAATAAATTGGCCTTGTTAATATTAGCTCCTGTCTCCTCTAATCCTAGTACTCACATCAAACTGCCCAAATTGTCTGT
This sequence comes from Anneissia japonica, assembly GCF_011630105.1. Taxonomy (NCBI): domain Eukaryota; kingdom Metazoa; phylum Echinodermata; class Crinoidea; order Comatulida; family Comatulidae; genus Anneissia; species Anneissia japonica. The sequence continues at coordinate 58,307 of NW_022743975.1, read as the reverse complement.
GCCTGTCTACTTTAATCTTGGTGCTCACATAACCAACTACCCAGCTTCCTCGATGATTAGGCCTAAATTATAATACTTTTTATGGTGGATGGTACATATGGAAAATTAAGGAATCCGAAATGTGTAGCAAATGTGGAGTTCCTGAAGATGAAAACAATTTGATTTTTAGTTGTTCGCATATACAAACATTTTGGAGGAAAGTAAGTACGGTAGTGTCTTAAGGTGTATTACAAATGACGATATATTATTTTAAAAACTTATTCTTGGAACTGGATGTATATTAGAAAATTTAATATGTACATCTACAGCATTTACAATTTATAAAGAGAAAATTTTGTCAGAGTTAAATAAAACAGGTTTTAAATCACCGTGGAGCTCCTTTAAGTGCGATATCTTATTGAAAATTAAAATTGAGATGTATAATGACAAATTGAGAGAATGATGAAAGAAAATGGGGAAAAATACAAAATACTATTGTAATAACATAAGAAAATGTAATAATGAACATTGGTCATATATATATTGGTATATTTTGTAGAAATGACACTAGTAAAACCATTTATTACAAAGTACCAAATATGTGTAACTTTATAGAAAATAAATTCATTCTGGATTCAGTGAATTATTTGTGAATTTTCTTTCCCTTAGTTAATCCAGTGTCAATTTTTTTATAAGTAAATGTTATGTTTACTTACAATCATCAATTATAGGCCTAATTAAAGGCTCTAAGCATAATAAATAAATAAATAAATAAAAAAATAAAATAAAATAAATAATGTATTTTGTATTTGTAGTACAAATGTTTTCTCTTCTAAAAAATACTAAGGTAAATGGTGTAAACTTTAAATTAGGATATAGTAATTGAAAGGAATTATGTACAATGAAAATGAATATATATATGTAGAATATATATATATATATATGTATGTGTATATTATGTATGTGTGTGGGTGGGTGTGTGTGTGTATATATGTGTGCGTGT
>NW_022743975.1:55009-57062 GCF_011630105.1 Anneissia japonica | reverse complement strand
AATGTAAACTGAGATACTATATTATATACATAGTTATGTAAATATGGCAATTATGCTAAGAATTAAAACGGCGTGTAATTGTGAGGGTAAAGTAATTATGGTAGGATCAAATGGTATTGCTAAATCCCCAAAACCTCCTAAAACACACTTTAGAAAACCAAACAATTCAATTGTGATTGACTCACTTGGTATATCAATAAGAAAATTAAATGTTTATAAGAACCTATTTTTTGGTTAAAATGTTGATTTTTTTTTGTGAAAAAATATTTGTAAATACACCACAATCCTCCAAACACACTGCGAACCCCATCCAAACCCTTTAATTGCGATTGTAGAACTCTCTTTTTCTTAAAAAAAAAAAAAATAATAATTTGATGTTCATATAAACTCATTGTTTGTGGGGTTTACCAATACCGGATTGAATTTCTGGAAAATTGTGATTCCGCTTCCTTGAAATTGGCCACAAATAAATTATTTTAGGATTAATAAATGCATGGTTTATGTTGATTTATTGATTATGTTGTTGCTATTTTTAAACATTTAAATGGAAAAAAAATAAAGTGTTATTCATGGCTTTTTTTTAATCTTTGAATATTTTATCATTGAATATGTAATTTCTGCAAAAAGTAAAATGTAAATGGCAATTTATTTGATGTTAGACTACTTTTAAAAACTAAATTATTTCAGTTAAAAAAAATGTATATAATGATTTTAAAAAAATCAGTTTTAATACAGAATTTTATTATTGGGGCCATTTTTACCGGGGCCAATTTTTCCGGGGCCATTTTTTCCTGGGCCATTTTTTCCGGGGCCATTCTTACCGTACACCGTATAATACATACTCCAAGTATCGAAATGCACTACATCGTGTCGGGATTCAATATTTCGACATTAATTATGTCATCATTAGGAATGATCTTATCTGATATTATTCAGTGGACCTTTCGGTTAAATGGTAGGCATGTGGAAATACCATCGAAATATATAATTATTGTAGGGGCTTCATGATTGGAGGAAAAATGGTGGAATAGTGTGTTGTAAGACAATATGATTTTGTAAGAGTACATCCCCCTTATACCGTACTTACCTTCCCATCCAGGTAGCCACCAGCTCACAGCAGACCATACTTTACTTAGGGAAGATTGTTCGCCTCCCATCCTAAAATTTGAAGAATACAGTAGTTATTTCAATCGAGTAGGATGTAGTTTAAACCTAGTCAAAACCTCTCCCTTTCTATTTTATATGCTGCCAGAGAATTTGATAACCCCCACCTTCAATGACTATTAAAAAATGTGTATTAAAATCGATTTAACGGGATGCTAAGCTTGCTATGAACTGCTTGGAAACAATGACTATATTACTGTTTTTTCAGATACGCCAAAAAACACATTGTCCTTGAGAAAAGTGTACTTAATCCGCGCCAATGCGTTTCAATTTATTCTGAATACATTCGCTGATGACATGGCTATTCCTACGTGTTCATCGACATGTTATCGGCCAGGTTATCATGAGTAATCAGTTCCTTTGTACGTGCTTATCGACAGGACATGTAATAGTTCGATTTGTTTCACCATTTTATTGACTACAGCATAGCAATGCAGCAGGGTAGCCAATAGCACCAAATTCCCAATTGGCCGGAGATTGCAGCCAGCGCCAGGTTCCTCATTGGTCGGGGGACTGGTCATAGGGCCAGAGAAGAAATTTAATAAAATCAACATTTAATGTTATTCATGTTGTAAAACACGGTTATCCATATTGGAAAAATAAATCACTTCGACAAATGACATTATTATTAGGCCTATAACTATAAGTGATATAGGCCTATTGGACACTAGTTTGTTTTATTGTAAAATATTAAAAACAACTTTTAGTAGGTCACAGGCTGACTGAATGCAGGCTGAGCGGCCATCCCTTTTCCTCCATAAATATCTGACAAAACAAATATATATTCTATAATATGTAATATTCTATATAATATTATAATATATATACACAATGGTGTATATATAAGATGTGTATAAGAGACAGCTCTTCTAGTTCAGTCCTTAAAATA
>NW_022743975.1:53130-54909 GCF_011630105.1 Anneissia japonica | reverse complement strand
GTTTGAAAATGTTAATAAGTTCACTTTATGGTGGCCTATAGCATACACACTAATACTGTCCAGATAGATAATCGCAATTCACGCAAATAAAAATTCAATTAAATTCAAATCAAATTTTATTCAACATATCAATACAATAACTAAATACCGGGATGGTGTCCGGCGGGGGATAGTTAAACTAATTGTAGTTAATAGTAATATACTGTATTTAAGAGTAGTTAAGCATAGCTTAAGGTAGTTAGAGACGTCCTGGGTACGACATTAAACTCCATCCGGTCGAAGCGTCGGCGACTAAACTGACAACCCTCTCAAATTTCTTAGTGGCTGCTGAGGGGAGGGTGTTTATGGTCACCCAGCAGCAAGAAAAACCAATAGCTGAACAAAGGGCGGATGAGCTCCTCGGAGTCAACGGCCAACCATTAATTAGTTTAAGGAATAGGAGTAGTTTAATCTCATTGTTATTGCTATTATGATTATTTTTATTATATTTTATTGTTACTATTTTATTGTTATTTGCTTTTTCTCAGTTGGCCTATATTATTTCTCTGTAAAGCGCATAGGGGCAATGTGCAATATGCATAAATACAACATTATTATTATTATATTATAACAAAAAACAAAAAGAAATATCGGATACAAAGACTAAGCATTACAGAGGTAGGGACGTTACTCCACTAAGGTCTTAAAGATCTGCATACCCCACAACAACCGAACTGTGCATTAACGGGTTAAGGAGGTTACGGTACTCCGCTAAGGTCTTAATGACCCGTATACCCCATCCTAACGGAAATATGCATTACTGGGGTGGAGTAGGGGCGTTACCCCACTGAGGTCCTAATGACCCGCATACCCCATCCTAACCGAACTATGCATTACCGGGTTAGGGACGGTACTCCACTAAGGTCCTAATGAACTGCATACCCCACCCTAACAAAAGTTAGCATTAACGTGGCAGGAGTGGCACCTGAGGGGGCCGGGGGACCAGGGCCCTATCGGAGAGAGCTGCCCCTCCCGTCGGAGAGGAGAAGCACAATTCGTCGGGGAGAAAAACAAATTATATGTATTTTCTACATATTAGTAGACTCTAAAATCGATTAAGCATTTGAAACCCCTAAATTTTCAAAATTTTCAGAGGCTTCGCCCCCTGGACACTTTCGGACCTTTTATCAAAGATCGACCACGTCCACTTTGCTTTCGTCGGGGAAATCTGACCCCTCGTCGGGGGGCATCGACCCCGCCCCCACCCCCGGAACGGGGTAGGGACGTTATTCCACTAATGTCATATTGAACCCGCATACCCCATGGATTTTCAATCAAGTTGAACTGTTAAACATGAGGTCTCTCCATCTGCTATACATCCTGGAATCCAAGAGCATCAGTTTACATAATATTGCAAATACCTTTAGAGTATTGCTACTTTTCAGAATTCGTTGCATGAAGCTATATTCTGATTTTTGCATAAACTCTTTAAAGTCAGACTCCGGAGGAAAACATTTTTTTGATATGTTGTAGAACTGATTTTTCTAAGACAGAAAAATGTTGTTTGACGAAAAACTGGGAAACGGTGAATGAGATATTTTGAAATTAATGATATTTCACAATCTATCGGAAATGGTATCTGTAGCATTTTTGCTGATGATGTTGTTGTTTACACATCCAGTAACAACGTAACCATAATTAATGATTCATTACAAAATATAATGAACAATGTAAAAAAATGGTATGATGATAATCACCTTTCCATTAATACCGATAAAACTAAAATAATGCTTCTAAGAA
>NW_022743975.1:46594-50352 GCF_011630105.1 Anneissia japonica | reverse complement strand
AGGTCCGATTCGATTTCAAATTATGAAAAGTGTAGGCTGTGGCACCGAGACCTCTGACGATTAGTGCCCAAAATTGTTTACAAAAACGTAATGCAATAATAGCATATTGACTACTATTGTATATTTTCGGAAAATATTTCAGCCGCTCCAAGTCTCTTTCCTATTCTTCCTTCTTCCTTTATTCTTTCACAATTTTGCGTTTTAATCATATTTTTCATAATTTTATACACTCACATATAGTAAATTGTTTAGGCCTAGACTAGTCTATACCTCGGCTTGGCTATTACTATATTATTTAAATATACATTTTTAATAGATAAGGTTAATTATGGACATAGTAATTCATATTTAAACAATAAATTAAATTTAAATGTAAATATAATGACGTTAACGAATAAATAACAATAATTAAAACCTGTACATAGTATCACTACTACAATAATAAGATTTTCACACGGTTCCTGAAACAATGTATAGAGTTTCTAAGATACTCGTCAAAGGACGGTACATTGGATACAAGCATAAAACTCGCACTATAGTGCCTCGGTTGTCGCAGTAATAAACGTAGTGCATTATTATAGCAGACTTTTAACGATCTTATAGTACCTTTGTTATATCTACACCAAAGAGTAGAACACTACATACTAACACAGTAGTACCAAATTTCCTAATGAGGGAGTTAGCTCTTATACATATCGAACGGTATTGACGTTTAATGTCACCTCATTGCTTAGGTTATTGTTTATAACGTGACAAAGGTAGGTAATATATTTAACAAATAACAAAGGGGAATGATTTAAGTGTAATACGGGGCTCGCCTTGTAGGTTACGCACCTTAGGACAGATTACCATACATTTTGATTTACACTCATTAAACGTGATATCATAATCACTGGCAAATGTATCACAAATATCAATAAAACTTTGTAGTCCTGCTGCTGATTGAGCCATAAGTACCAAATTATTTTATTTTAATTTTATTTCAACAATGTTTAAAATGGGGGACACTTTCCAGCATAGCTAAGACGTAGGGGCCCACTTTGACAACTTAAAGACGATACAGAAAAAGAGAAAATAAACGGTAATTGCATAAAAATCAAGAATTAACAGATTTATAATATTTATACCTAGTTTAAAAAGGGCAGTTATAATACATCATTGAAGTAAAAATTCAAGTGTAAATAGTGAATAAAGATAAAGGATAACATCAGTAGAGCGACAGCGAGCATAGCTTAAACAATTGATTTTAGTACCGTTTAATTCACATTCGACTTTAGCATTATCTAAAAGTACCATTAAGCGGATCAGTGAATACATTATACAGTAATGGAGACATGACTCCCCCTTGACGCACTCCGTTCCTAACGGAGAAAGGATTAGATACCGTATGCAGCTACCCCATCTGACAACAAACTCCTGCGACTGATGATCGAAGGTCTCGAATAACAGGGGTTGGGGTACCTCGTTCAACCAGCGTCTTATACAATGTCCAGTGGTTGACGTTATCGAACGCTTTGCTAGCGTCTAATTATTGTAACATTCAATTATTTGTTTTATTACAAATATGCATAGGTCAGTAGAGGGTCCCGGTTTAAAGGCAAATTGATTGTCATTAGAACATAACGTATCACCACAGTTTTCAATCATCAACTCTAGAAGTTTATGCTACACATGTCAGTGCAATAGGCCTATAATTGCTCTTATCAGTAATGTTACCAGATATAGAATCGATGATATGAATAAGCCACATTTACAGAGATTTTAAGAGATCAACCAAGAAGAAGAATGCTGCCCGCGTTATATCCCATCATGCGTTTTATATATAGTATAGTTTTTACATTATTCTTCCTTTTCTTTCACCTTTTCTTTTTTTTTCCTTCACCTGCCATGTGGTCTGTATTTATGGAGGGTCTTATATATCGGATATTGAATTTTACCTAGCAAGACTTGATGATGTCACGCGTTCTATATTTTGTACGTTTCTACGGCAGGGTAAACTGGGTTGCGTCTGGGTTGGAATTTTCTCCAGATATCGTCTAGCTGGATCGCCGGCTGCGCAAGAAATGTATTTTCTTTAAAGAGGGGTTTTATACTTAGGGTATTCCTTTTTTATCAAGTTTATCATCGGTTGTACAATTGCAATCACCTCAAATCATTATTGTGTTTTTGTTAAGTTTTCGTTTATCCATTTACATGTTTCTTCAAAAATATTTTTTGAACTATCATAATTAAGATTAAAGAATAATATGCAATAGGTTTGGTAAAAACAAAAACAAAAAAAAAAACAAAAAAAAAATAGGAAAAAAAAAAATAGGAAAAAAAAAAGGGGGGGGGGGCTCCTAGCGGGAGCATGTGTTTATGCCCTATACTGCCTTACTGTATTATGTTTACTAATAAAAAAAATATCCAAATGGGATTCGGTATCAGCAAATGTGTGGTGGTGTATTTTTTTTCAATGACTTTTGTACACTAATAAGGTATGACAAATGTGCTTTAATGCAGCCAAGTGTAGATCCATCTCAATCACTCGTAAAACAAAACCGTGGAAACACACATACATAGCTAAGGGTCAATGCACTGAGGAAACCACAAAACACATGTATCTGGGAGTTACCATCAATAAACACCTTAACTGGAAAGATCATGGCCAAACAATCACTTCAAGCGCACGTAGTACAATTGGAGTACTTAGGAGAAATATATCGTTATTCCAGCTGTTCGTCAAAGTAGAACATCAAACATCCTGGCCTATCAGAACATACAAGCAAGAGTCGACAACTATAGATACCGGTATTCCTTCTTTGTGCGCACAATATCTACGTGGAACAGGTTACCAATACAAGTAGTAACAGCACCAACACTTACCCAATTTAAAACCTTGGCATTGCCAGTACTGAGGGAGTTGCTTCTTACAGCATCCCACAAACAGTTTTAGCGATCGAAATATTTTCCAATTTTACTTGCACCCTTAAATCACTTGTTAATTAACTTACACTGACTGGTTTTTCGAGCACCAAACAGCACACTCCACAGCACGAAACCTCCTAGGACAAGCAAGATGCTTTTTAAGGAGTACCGCAGTGTGACCACTCACAATTGTTGATACAGGGGCGGATTTGGGGGGGGGGCGGCCCGGCCCCCCCCCCCCTTTTCCCCCCCCCTTTTTGAAGTAAAAAAATGGAAAAAAGAAAGAAAAAGAAAAAAAATGATAGCCCACAACGCCTCAAATGTTATTTTCGGGCGTCTAGAACACAAAAATTTCGCGGGGGCATGCCCCAGACCCCCTAGGACATTGTTGTCTCGATCGGCCCAAATTTCGGCCTCACCTTTCGGCCCCCCCTTTTGGACATCTCTGGATCCGCCCCTGTGATATACACAATGTCTGGGTCGAAATTACCCAAGATTCAGCAAAAATTGCCCAAAATTACCCAAGCTTCCTGAAAATGCATTAAAATTTGAAAAATACGTGTTTTTCGCATGTAGGCCTATAGTTTCCCTTTTAGTTCAATTTATAAACCAATTTTTTATTGTAATTGTTTGTGTTAATTATTAAAATTAATATTTATGAGGTGATAATACGAATAGAAAAATACACCCTCAGTCGGCCAGTGTTATAAGTAGATCTCAGTGATCAAGTTTTATTATGTAATGCATTAATTAGGTAAGATCAATGGCAACGCAAATCACAAATAAACAATTCTGAACCAATGCAATTAGCAATTAACAGTCAATTAACAATGTTATGTGCACTTCGTTGA
>NW_022743975.1:43216-46351 GCF_011630105.1 Anneissia japonica | reverse complement strand
GACTGGGTCGAAATTACCCAAGATTCAGCAAAAATTGCCCAAAATTACCCAAGCTTCCTGAAAATGCATTAAAATTTGAAAAGAACGTGTTTTTCGCATGTATAGTTTCCATTTTAGTTCAATTTATAAACATTTTTTTACTGTAATTGTTTGTGTTAATTATTAACTTTAATATTTATGAGGTGATAATACGAATAGAAAAATACACCCTCAGTCGGCCAGTGTTATAAGTAGATCTCAGTGATCAAGTTTTATTATGTAATGCATTAATTAGGTAAGGTCAATGGCAACGCAAATCACAAATAAACAATTCTGAACCCATGTTTATAGCAACTAACAGTCAACTAACAATGTTATGTGTACGTTAAGTTTTGCTTACTTGAATCGACTGAAATATACTTCGTTACTTCTTAATTCTTCCTCTATGACAAAAATATTTAATTTTCTTAGTAAAAATAGAATACCCAAGGATTTGAACGGAATACCCAAGAACCCAAGACCAAGTCAAAATACCCAAGATCTTGGGTAAATACCCAAGCAGTGGTCACACTGCCGTATTCAACTCAAGACTCAAGATGACCCATGACCCATCATGCACCTCCACCGGATTTACCCTTTCCGCCATCCTTAACTGCCAGATCATAACACCGAGGGGTATAGACACACAAACTACAAAAAGATCTTGAGCAACTAATTAATGTTAAATTGATAAATAAATAACGTCTCTCATGATAAAATTTATGTGAAAATGCTACAGGCTGTATGAAAACTAATGAAGTACCCGGAACAGACGGCCTCATGTTTGAATTCTATCTAACAATATCTGCTGTATCTAGATAAACCATCCAATCCTAAAGATCGGGATAATTTCGGAACCTTGCCTGTTCATTACATTACATTCCCATCCGCCGAGAACGTATACGTAAAATTTCAATCGTGTTTATCATGTAATCCATAGTTACCAACTGTCGGGGATCGTAGGCATGTCTACTATTATTTACTAAACAATTTTAACCAGGGGTGGCGCCAGGATTTTGGGGGGGCGCCAGGTTTTCCCCGACGGGGGGGGGGGGGGGGTAAGGTCACCGACGGGGGTGTGGAGGGGTAAGTTCACCGACGAGGGGGATAATGTGTAAAAAATATATTTTTTCTCCCCGACGAATTGTTGTTTTTCCCTCGACAGGGGTGGGCCAGCCCTCAAGGGGGCCCATATGGATCAATCTGCATGCAATCATTGCAGCTGATCAATTTCCAACAAATTTTGTACCACAGTTCATTAAAAATCACCGGTTAGCAGAGCCGGCAAAACAAAAGTGTAAGCATAGTATAACGTTTCACGATAATTAGATAAGATAAGATAAGATAAGATAAACTTTATTGTCCAAATAAAAATGGAAATTCAAGTTCCATTTGGCGTAAAAAGCACTATTAAAAAAAAAAAACGCTACTCAATTCACAATAAGTTACATTAAGTTACATTAGGATTTACATTGCATTAAAAATAGATACATGTGTATCCATGCATGTGCGCAGCACATGTATACATACATATGCATACACACACATACATATGTATATATGTATACATACATATATACACACATATACACACACACATACACACACACATGAAATTGTATTATCAAAAAGGAATAATAAAGAGGCCTACATCATTCAGATATGCTAGTTCTTATTGCACGTTGATTAAAAAGTAAGTATATATACACATATCACATACATATAGGCCTACATACACATACATGCACACATACGCACATACATACATACACACATACACACGATACTGAAATAATAGGTTTTAAAAATTGGACCTTTTCAAAACTAGAGGTTCAGGGACAGAGCTTTGAAGGAGGTTTGGCGGAGCCCCAAGAAGCTCCGACCAAGCTCCGATTCCTGATGATGACATAATTAATGTCAAAATATTGAATCCCGACACGATGGCGTGCATTTCGATACTTGGAGTACGTATTATACTATCTTATCTGAGATTAATCAGTGGACCTTTCGGTTTTTGGACAACACATTTTTCCTGTAAACATTTAGATGTGCCTCCTAACTCTGCCCGCTAATTGGTTAATTTTTTTCGTGGGGTCATGGATGGGCAAACATGTGCTTGGCTGTGTTGACGTCAGATCGCCCGAATCAGATCGCCCGAAGTTTCATAGTGCCTAAGTGCGTGATAGCCTGCAAACAGGAACAAGCTCAGTGTAAATCTATTAATTTTTAATTAAACAGATTTATTAAAACAAATTTTACAGTCAAATCTAAATGAATCTTAAAAATGTAAATTTCTTTCTCTACAAATTTCCTCTGTAATTAGCAACACGTTGTTGAGGAATGAGTGAATTTCTGAATTTGCAACTCCCTGGAATTTGTAATTTACACTGATCTAATACATCAAAATCCTAATTAAATGTCGACTGAAAAGAGTCAGCCGTCGTAGCTTCATTTCAGGTCGATTACGATCAATTTTTAAGGATTAGGCCTATAAAGGCGATATAAACAATGGAAGGCGTAGCTTTGACTTTATCTAACCATGGAAGAATTTCTAATTCAATTTACAATCAATAATGAATAATGTCGCAAATTGGTATAAATTTAATAAATTACTTGTAAATTCTAGCAAAACCAAACTTATGTTAATTAAAAATAGAAATGTTCGCCCCCTTTCCTCTTTGAGTATTCATGTTGGTAATGAAACCATTGATGAGGTAAAAAACATCCGTTATTTAGGACTTCAAATTGATGAAAACCTTACCTGGAATGACCATATTCGAAAATTAAATAAAACTATTGGGTACAAAATTAACATCCTAAATAAATTGGCAGAAACACTAAATGAATCTCTTCTAAATATTCTTTATAGAAGTACAATACAACCCTGTATGGACTATGCAATCTCGGTGTGGAGAACTACCGTACGTCTAACAAAAACAAAAACATTCTATTAAGGCTACAAAAACGAGCTGCTAGAAAAATAATTTTGATTTTATAAATTTTCGTGGAATTGATCTTATTAAGCAAAATAATTGGAAACTTTTTGATGAACGTAGAGATTACGTCCTTGCATGATTAATGTACAAATGTATAAATGGTGTTGCGCCTTCCCGCCTA
>NW_022743975.1:33314-43125 GCF_011630105.1 Anneissia japonica | reverse complement strand
CCGAAACCTTGACTCAGAAATACCGGGATGGTGTCCGGCGGGGGATAGTTTCTACCATTTTTATCTAGGCTTATTTAAGTAATTGTACAGTATTTGTCCTACCTGGTAATCCCGGCCCCGAAACATTGACTCAGAAACACCGGGTTGGTGTCCGGCGGGGGATAGTTTTTACCATATTGTAGTTAGGTTGTAGTTAAGCATAACCTTGAGCCGTAATTCCTGGCCCCGAAACCTTGACTCAGAAGTAACTGGTTGGCGGGGGATAGTTTTCCACCAAAGTTTTAACTGTTGTTTTTGTTGTTGTACTGTGCTGGTTACTTTTGTTGTTGTTATTGTAATATGTGTTTGCCGGACCATATAGTAAAACAGCGGTAAGATCTCGCCTGTATATGTTATCCTGCCTAAAGATGTTTTAAATAAAAAAAAAATAAAATAAAATAAATAAAAAAATTCCTCCATGATCTAACATTAACGTTTAGGCCTACTGGTCTATGGTTTTAATCAATAGATCTCTATAGCATCGATATTGGGACTGAGCTGGCTGCACGACGTTTTATTCACAGTGTGTTGATTATTGCGTTATTTCGTCTGGAAATTGTTGTTTATTAATTGTTTTTCGGCTTGCAGATGTTGATTTTTATGTTCCGGACCGAATAAAACGTCCGGAATTTGGAAAAGGGAGATCCGGTTTTTGGAAAGTATTTTATTAAAGGAAGAATAAGAATGGTTTTGGGAAATATTATTATTATTATTATTTTTTTTTCTGTTGCTCATGGTGAAATAAATGTCACTTTGATTGATTGATTGGTTGATTGATTGATTGATTGATTTATTATTATTATTATTTTTTTTTATTATTATCATTATTGTTATTATTAATAATAATAATAATGTTATTATTATTATTATTATTATTATTATTATTGCTGCGAAGCAGCCAATTCATATTCTTGACAGCAAAAAAAAAAAAAAAAAAAAAATAAATAAAAATTACATTTAGGCGACGAAAATAAATAAATAAATAAAAATTACATTTAGGCGACGCTTGTTGTAGACTGGCATAGTGTTTTCGGAAATAAATACCATTTGATACACATGCGCAGATCGATTCGCCAGCAACGAGTCATCGGCCAGCAGCAGCGAGTCGCCAGCAGCGAGATGTCACTGCAGCAAAACACTATTGTACACGGTACCAACGCTGTTCTAATATAGACAATCGGTCGTGTCTCATATTATATCTTCGTGCTCATATTATTTGTTATATTTTTATTATTCATTATTTTCACTTGACTCGCATAAATAATTTTGTTCGAAGAACATTTTATGCAGTTTTACTTCGCAGCACTTCACTTGCAATTTGCAATTTCTAGTTATTATTATTATTTTTATTATTATTATTACCACTACTACTGAAAAACAGTGTTGTTTTGACCGCATGCGGCATAGGTTTATTTAAAATACCGCTTGGTTGTAAATATATTGTTTGTTGTCAAGGGGATTTCCCACTCGTTGCTGCACTGTTCACGCGTCACTGACTCTGGTACAATGAATTGGATAATAGCGAAGTGGACTTTTCTGGCGTACGATCCGTTCTTTTCTTCAATGCCACTCCGTGGTAATACTAGTTACAGTATGTTTAATATCAGTCATGCTACAAGTTACATAATCGAATTGTCTATCATCATGCTTTACAACTGATATCGATTTAAATTTATTTAAATCAATACATCAGTAGCCTATAATGTAAGTTGTAACCAGGGGGTTATAACGACCCTGTTAGTGCTGGAAAATTCCAGCATTACAGTTTATATGGGGTCCGGGGATCAAATTTTCATTTTGTATTTTTATTTCAACCATCTTTAAAGAGGGTAACACTTCCAGTTTAGTCCAGTAGGTTAACTGATATCCAAGGGGCCCTCTTTAATAAAATTTAAAAACAGTACAAACAACATCATTACAACATAATAATAATAATAATAATAATAATAATAATAATAATAATAATAATAATAATAATAACAACAACGTACAATCCTCTTAACAAGTCTTAACAGTATTAAATTGACTTACATAAAAATATAATTCAAAATAGAAGTTAAATTTATAATGCCTAATATAATATAATATAGTATCAATATAGAATAAAATCAAACAATGTAATAATAAGAATATCTCAATAAAACAGCAATAAACAACCGCTAAGAGTTTAAAATATATCGTTTTAACTTAAGTGTAAATGTATTTTCTATTTTGCAGTCCCGGAGCTCAATTGGTAAATTATTATAAAAATTAGGACAAAGATAACTAAATGCACGTTTAAAACATTCCAAATTGACTTTGGGACAAGCTAAGTCATCTCTGGCTGAAGCTCGCGTTCTTATAGCTCGGGCAGGGACTCTAGAAATTTTCTCCACAAGGTAACTAGGAGCAAATTTGTTGATAACGTTAAAGGTAAGGCAGCCGATCTTTGAGATACACACATTAAGTTGAGTGTGGATAGAAGTTTGTTGGTTGAAGTGCGTGGAGGTGCTTTAATTATGATTCTCATGACCCGATTTTGCAATTTCTCAATTTTGTCGGTGTTATGCAAGCTGCTTGTACCCCACAAGAGGGCACCGTAGTCAATATGTGGGAGAATTAGTGTATTATAGAATAAGAGTGCTGTGCGAGAGTCAATAAATTTTCTTATTCTAGCTAAAATGTGAATTTTATGTGCAAGTTTGGAGCTACGTTTGCTGACATGTGAATGCCAGTCAAGCCTATTGTCAATATAAACACCAAGGTGCTTGTGCATAGTAACTTTTTTAATCCGTTTGCCAGCAAAAGGCACGTCAATTTCTTTATTTAGACGCTGAGGTGTGCCAATTAATATCACCTCAGTTTTGTCAATGTTAAGAGTTAGTCTATCAGAAATAAGCCAGGTATGGATAGTGTCTATGTCTTCAGATAACCTGTTGTTAATAATATCAATGTTAGAGTGAGAATAATAAAGTGAGGTGTCATCAGCATAGAGGTCAACAGTACTGTGTTTAGTAGCAGGGGCCAAATCGTTAATAAAAATAGTGAATAAAATCGGGCCCAGAATGGACCCTTGAGGAATTCCATACTTAACAGTGCGGAAATCAGAATAGGTGCTTTTGAATTTGACAGTTTGTGTGTGGTTATGAAGATAAGAGGAAAACCAACTGTTGGCAGAAGGGTGTACACCATACCGGGACAATTTAACAAGAAGGATTTTACGCCTTACGTAGATCTATAAAAAAAAAACTGCCCCAGTAGGACGTCCACCATTCATGCCGTCCAGCCAGTTATTATAGGTATTTATGAGCGCAGTAGTAGTAGAATAGGTTTTCCGGAAGCCGGATTGGTTAGGAGACAATAACTTATTAGTAGTAAAAAAGTTGGATATGGACACTTTCGAAAATTTTAGGAAGGATCGGGAGCACAGATATTGGACGATAGTTGTTCACGTCACTTTTAGACCCTCCCTTGTGGATTGGTACCACTTTGGCAACTTTCAGATCGGCGGGGAAACATCCATTTATTAAAGACAAGTTACATATGTGTGTCAAATAAGGCGCGATAGCAGGGGCCGCCAGCTTCAAAAGTTTGATAGGATGGCAGTTGATGCCAGTCGACGTTCCAGAGTCCTTGCCCAGTAGCTGATCAAGAACAAACCCACTTGCAACCTCATGAAAGGAAAAGGAAGATAAAGGTGGGTCAATATAAGAACAAGGATCAATGTTATTCGAATCAAGTGCACTGTCTAATTTAAAAGGAATATTTACAAAAAAAAAATCGTTAAAAGCATTACAGTACTTATTTCCTGTTCATTAGTAAACGTACTATCGTTGATAGTTATCAACATCGCTTATCTGTGTGATAGTTGATCAAGGTAGTTTATCTACATCTTGTAGAAATTGTTCTTCATTAAAATTGCGAAAATTACGAAATGTTCTTTGGTCATGTTCATTTTATATGGTTTAAGTTTCAGTGAGGTAAAAATAAAATCATGACCGCTAAGAAATTGAATTACAAAAGTGTTTTGGTGCAGGCAAGTATTTGTTGTCAGGATCAGATCAATCAAAGATTGACCGTCGTCAGTGGTGCGAGTTGGAGAAGGCACCATTTGAGTAAGACGAAAGAGATCCATTTTATCCTGCAGATTGTTGCGATTTGAGTGGGATTTCAAAAAATCAATATTAAAGTCACCCAAAATTATTAAGTCTCTTGCAACACAATATGTATTTTAAAAGTTTTCAAAATTTTCAATAAAAAATTGCAGGCGTATTTGGAGGTCTGTACACAGTTGTTATACGAACATACATCAAACATCCTAGCTATGACAAAAATAACATAAAGACGACTTAATCAATCTATCGTCTTGAATGTTTAACCAGTGTTTTAATTAAGGCTAAGTTCGGGTGAATGCCGTATCATCATCGTACTTGCATCGTATAATTGTATTGGCAAATCAACCGCAATTGCAATACTGTACTGAGACGTTCAGCAAACTATGGTCCGCGGCCCAAATTTGGGCCGCGAAACATTTTTTAGGGCCGCGAAGCCGTCTGGACATTGAAAAAAAAACCCAAACAAATAAAGCTGCTTCATTGTTACAGCGAATGCGTCGTTTGCACACGCTGCTAAAAGTGCCAGATGATGCGTGCTATTTGAGTTATAAGCGGTTTTTTTATGCCCCCTCGGGAGCCTTTATCTGTATATATATTCCTGATAGTTCTAGTATGCAACATTATTTTCTATAAATAAATATACTGTAAATATACCTTTTTTAAGCATTAAATACATGACAAGCGCGGATCCAGAGTTTACCCTGGCTTTCGCACAGGTGGGTTCCCATATTGGGAGAGTCATGAGAAGAGAGCTAGTTTGTTTTGTCGCTGGAAGATAAATTTTAGATATTCGAAAATTTTTGTTTTCTAGATTCTTTTAAATACACTTCGTGCATTATGAGGCGTCTATTATTGAATACACTTTTAATTCACAGTTTTTCCCTACTTTGCTATAGACAATTAATAATTATGATGATGAAGAAGATTATGATGATGAGGAGGAAGCTGTGCAAGATTAATTAACAAGCCCTTTTATGTGAAGTGTCAAGCGAGGCCCGTAGCCTAAGTTACGTTTGGGTATTTGGAGACATTATCGTCGTCGTCAAATGTTCAATGCACACAGTCGGTATATACATGGAGGCTTCATGATCAAAAATTCTTGCCAAGATTTGGTATGTTGGTCCCTGGCGCTTAATGGTGCCTGGAATCGTAGGCAGTGAAGTAAAAAGTTCGCGGAACGCTGTACTGTACTGTAAACGGTATTCCACGATCCGTGTGTACTCAGTAGCTTGCTTTGCATGTATGAATGGGTCTCCAAGCTGTGTGCATGATGCAAGACAGTCTGTGGAGTACTAAAGGTTTCACTCCCAGAATTGGCAGGAAAAAATCGTTTTATACTCGGGCTAAAAACTAGTCGCGCAAGCAAATGACCTTGTCGCACTGCGCGCGACTAATCAAAATTCCCTGTCGCATTTACGAAAATCAGGTCGCAAATGCGACCAAATTACCCTTAATTTCCAGCACTGAATGCGTCACTCTACAACATTCCTACTCTTTATTTTAACATGAAACAAGTTTATGAATAAAATATTCAAGATTTTTGTAGGCCCCGAAAATACGCGTACCGCTAGGCCAAGCCTTAGTTTCGTTTAGAGGGTAGCAGCGCCAAGACGAGCTCTACCACTAGCCGTGGACGTACAACATTGGTTGCCGCTTTGGAACTGGAAGAGTACATCATTAAATTGACTCAGATTCAGGCAATAATGTGCTAAAAAGACGAATACCATATATACATAGCATGAAGTGATTTAAAAACACTATTTTCATCACGATTTCTGGTCTTTGGTCTTCGTTTTGTAGACACCCATATAGGGTGTCTATAAAACGAAGACCCTTAAGTATTTCTTGATATTCCTCATTTTATTCAGATGAAATAATGAAATAGGTAGGCCTACTTAGCAACTTAGCAAATGATGATTTTAAAATACTTTCAATAATATAATTGAGAAATAATTGGAGGTCTTCGTTTTTCGAGTCTTCTGTCTTCGTTTTGTAGACACCCATATAGGGTGTCTATAAAACGAAGACCCTTGTAAATTTCACAAAGAGACGCCCAAAAAATGTCGTAATTTTGATTTTGTGACAGCCTGGTGTATTATCATCAAAATAAAAAAGAAAAAAATAGGGGTCTTCGTTTTTGGGTCTTCGGTCTTTTAGTGAAATAAAATACTAGGTTTAAAAAGTAAAGCTTTTGGAATTTAGGGGGTGCGTCCACACCCTCTGCACCCTACCCACTCCCCCTGCCTACGGGGCTAAACTGAAAGTAAAGATCTACTTTTGCGTCCTTTAAAACAGCGTTCCGCAAACTTTTTACTTCACGGCCTATTTACGATTCCATGCACCAAGCTGCGGCCCAGCAGCCCAGCCGCGACAGGGACTAAAATACCAAAAACCAGGAAAGAAGTTTTGATAATGAAGACTCCATGTATACACAATAGTTTGTCATCATTATCTGTTCTCTCTGTGACAAAATGTCATTGTATACAAATTAAATAGTATTTTTATTTGAAAAAATAATACCACACTTGTGTTTTCCCCGACAACTGACTTTTCAGCCACACATACATTATAACCTTCTCCTTCCTCCAAAAACTTTCACGCACACTCAGTCACTCCTCAACTTCGAAAGACATCGGGCGGTTCATCCACTACCGTCACTTCTTTTGTCACACCTTTCATTTGCGGTAAGATTAAAAACCGCTTATAACTCAAAAAGCACGCATCATCTGGCATTTTTGCAGCGTGTACAAGCTCCGCATTCGTTGTAGTAACAATTAAGCGCCTTTATTAATAATTTTTCTCTATGTTGAAACTTATCTTTGTTATTATTTTTTTTTTCAATTTCTCAGACGGCTTCGAGGCCTTCCAAAAATGTTTCGCGGCCCAAATTTGGGCCGCGGCCTATAGTTTGCGGAACGCCGCTTTAAAAGATTGGTGTTCATCATGACGATAAACTGTTTAACAAATATCTAGAGCTGTTGACATCAACCAATGTAATATTGTTTGATATTAATCAAGTTCATATGTGTCAAGTGTGCTTTAAGCGGACGCACGTAATTTGTACAGTACTTACTTGTAACGTAGTAAAGGTATTCAACGTTCAATCAAGGATTTCCACAAAGTATTACCAAAGGAGGTATATGGTTGCGTAAGGCAGCTATCCCCCAATCTGGATCCTTACAACGATTACGCGTTGTAATGCTCAAGTTTGGTATCGTTGAACAATTTGAAATTGTATTTACTTTTTGTTTATAGGAACACCAACATAGTATCACAGAGTCCACAACCTTACGACGTGTGTGTTCAAGAGCAAAGTGCAGTTCACTTGGTCGTAAAAACACGGGTAGTTGAATTTAATATCAAATCGTTGTATAGAGGGCGTATACCATGAAGATGTAACGTACAAGAAGTCGAAATAAACCTATTTAATGGCCACATATTCAGTAAGTTTATCAATTATTATTATTATTATTATTATTATTATTATTATTATTATTATAAAGGTAATTTAGTTGTGTGGTAATTTTATTCTGAAATAAGAGTATTGAATGAATGAATGATGAATGAATGAATGAATGAATGAATGAATGAATGAATGAATGAATGAATGAATGAATAAATGAATGGATGAATAAATGAATGGTTGGTTGTCGTATGGAAATCTTGTTCCGAAATAAGATATTGAATTTGCCGAGTTCAACAACAATTTTCTTTAGGCCTACTTTAAAGTATTGTCAAAGAGTATGCTTTCTAGTCAAAACGGCAATTACCAAACTGGTAATAAACCAAAACGGCTACACTTTTTGACAAGAACGGCAATGGACCAAAACGGCAATATACCAATACGGCAATAAACCAAATAAAATAAAACTTTAAACTACAGACAAAATGAGGCTAAAAGAATAGAAGTAAAAAATGCGAAAAAAACATTAATAAAAATAATAAGGCCTATTAATAACAATATTATAACAACATACCGGTACACATTCAATAATAAAAGGATTTGTGGAAACACAATAAAAGCAATAAACATTGAAATAAATAAAACTTTAAAATACAGACAAAATGAGGCATCTAAATAATTTGTCATGTTCAATAGAAGATGAACCCAGTCAGCAATATTTTGAGTTTTTACCCTAATGGAATTTTGTGACCTTTGACACCTTTGACTTTAAAATGAAATTCAGAGTATAGTTAACATGTTCACAATGCCTTGTGGAATATCCTTAAGTAATTTGTGTACATGAATAATTGTAAAATTTATGACTGAACTTTGAACTTTAACCTATGGGAATTTTGAACTCAAATGGAGAATTTTGAAAAATGTACTCTAATTACCCCTATGTAATGCCTGACTTCAGCCTGAACTGTTCTAAATGACCCAAGTTTTATTGAAATTTGCAAAATCATTTTCCTCTAGTAGTGAAATTGACCTCTGACTTATAAAATTTGACCCTATGGAATGATGAGTATATTTCGCTTTTAGAAGATCATTCCTAGTAGATTTAAGTTGAAATGGACAATGTGTAAAAACCAACCCTAATGGCCTATACAGTATGTGACCCCTGACCTTAGCCTATTCTCAATTATGAATTTTGATCTGTTGGATGAGGAGTAACTTAATCTATATATAATAGTATTACATTTAAATTTAAAAATTCCAAAATTCATAAAAACCATAGAACATGGCAGCCAAAAAGGCTGAATTACGAATTATGTGACATCAAAATAGGAAATTTATATTAAGATTTACATAAAATAGTTTAGATAAAAAACAAGAGAATTAAACTACAGAATTATAAATAATAATACTATAGCAATCTGTTATTGTTATAATTATTATATAATTATAAATGATTGCTACAGTAATTATTATTATAATTATTATTATTATAATTATTATTATTAAATAATTGAATTGATTGCATCAAACCATTAAATTAAAGAATTGCGAATTACGCTAAACATCAATAACATCAAAAAGCATGAAACACATCAGACATAATAGGAAATTTACATTAAAATTACAGAAAAAAGGTTTTACAAATTCACATAAAAAAATAAAAGCATTCACAAATTGGTAAACAAGCTCCAAAAGGACACACTCAAAGCAAAGGAAAACAAAGAAAGCACAGAAGGACAGAAAACATCAGGAAGAAGAATACAAAAAAAAGGAGGGGGAATTACTGAACCGCTAATTTACCGCAAGCGTCAAACCCGGGGGGGGGGGGAAAGTTACAAATCGATAGAGTTAATTTTAACAAGATAAGGTAATGGGCTGTTTGGGAGATCCTAAGTATCATTCCTAATAAATTCGAGCTCAAATGGACAATTATAATAAAAATAACCATAATGACCCTTATGTAATCCTTGTCCTCAGTTTGTTGGGTGGGAGTGTCACTGGTTCTTGAAATGGGTCCAATCATTTGCCTGTGAAGAAAGATATTTAATCTGGAAATTATCCTTATTGACATTTGACCCCAAATCCATGAACGCCATAAAGACCCTGGCTCATGCCAACGCATAATGTGGAAAGGACAAGACTGCGCTATGTTATTTGTGAGAAAAGTAATCTTCTGATTGCCTCTCATTTTTTATTACCCCTATTATAATATTTGGACCCCAAATTTTAAATACTACTGTACCCCATAAACCTAAGATAGTATAGGCCTAATATT
>NW_022743975.1:11248-28314 GCF_011630105.1 Anneissia japonica | reverse complement strand
AACAAGGGCCTAAGACGACTGAAAAGCAGAGTTTCCTTCTTTCGTTCTGCCGGGTAAAATCAATTACTTTAGGCGACGTTTGTAGACTAACCTACACGTACCAACGTCCGCATGTCGCGACGCTCAAGTATTACTATTCAGTGTCTGTCTCTTATACACATCTAGATGTGTATAAGAGACAGCACCCATAGGGTGTCTATAAAACAAAGACCCTTGATAATTTCACAAACAAGTTCAAATTACCTCGTAATTATGATTTTGTGACAGCCTGGTGTAGTATCATTAAAAAAAAGAGAAAAAAATGTGGGTCTTTATTTTTCATGTCTTCAGTCTTCGTTTTGTAGACATCCATATAGAGTGTCTATAAAACGAAAACCCTTCAGTATTTCTTGAAAATCCTCATTTTATTCCGATGGAAATAATGGAATAGGTACTTGGCAACTGTTTTATGACTTTGAAATACTACCACCACTGATACTACCTTTGCTAGTACCAGCAACCTGGGTTAGCTTGGGCTAGTCTTGAAATCTTCACGTCAGCGATTTTTTCGTCGGCGTTGGGTGACTGGACGCCGCCATTTACTTTGGCATTTTCGAATGCCGGTGTTAATTTTGAGGGCTGCTGCACCCCTTCTCCACTTCAAAAATGTCTGATGTAAATGAGATACACAGGCTGCGGGAAGACGTACCTATTAATGTTTAGTCAATCATATGCGAAAATTATGGAACATGTTAAATGTTGATCGATCGGTTGATTGATGGGTTGATTGTATCAATAGTTGTAAATGTGTCAATAGTGTATAATAAATCAATAACACTTTCGTGGTATGACAACGGTAATATGATCATACTATTAGTATTCCCGTTTAGTTCTAATCCAATACGAAAAATATTACTAGTTTGATGTCGTATTATCATGACCTCAAACCAGTGATATTTTTCGTATTGCATGAACAAGCAGGGAATAACAAATTTATCATTCAGTAGACATGAATATCATCAATGCTGTATCTATTTATTTCCAAAATTAATAAAGAGACAAATGTAGATTAAATAAATATTTCATTATTTTATATGCCGAGGTCTTTGCTGAGCCGGCTGTAATGTCAGAACGAGCAGTAGGCCTACTATATAATACAGTGCGTATACTACCATGTTCCATATCACATACTCATTTTCGTATAATACTCGGTTGTTACTTGAAGTTGAAGTAACTTAATTCCAACTGAGTAATACAAAAACATATAAATAGTTATGAACCAATGAGGAAATAGTATTCATGTCTACTAAATGAGAAAAAAAATTAAACAACATTTGCATATTGTCGCTGTTCTGTCACAACCTTGTATATCTATCAATAGGTACTTTTATGATCTTTTTTTCTTTTTTGTGTGTTTTAATTTTTAGTCTTTGTGTCTGTTAAAAGGGACCGTGAAGACAAGCCCAGGCTTCTAAACTGGTCCCTCGCCATAGTATTGTATGTTTCTTTTTTCAGTTGCTCATGGTGAAATAAATGTCACATTGATTGATTGATTGATATCTCCTTAATCCAAAAAGAAACAGTTTCTTTCAAGACTTTTGTCTATGTTTCCATATCTAAAACATTATTAAAAGTGAGGTTCTAAGCAGTAGAGTAACTAGATTTTTCTCAGGGGGAGGGGGAAAAAGTGGAAAGCACAAATTTTAACCCTAAAAAATGTGGGGTGCTAGTTTTATGCCAATTTCGTCTGAATTAATCAAAAACCCTGTCAAGACTCCCTAAAATGTGCAATTTTTAGTGAACTTAGGCACTTTCAGGGGTGAAAAGGGCATCTTCTTTCCCTTTCCCCTTTCTCAATTTTAACAGAGGTGGGGCATTTTCCCCCTGCTCCTGCTGGTTACCCCAGTGGTTCTAAGTTAATTAAACACATAATAGTCCCAACTCTAAGAGATCGAAAATTTAAGATAGATCCTTTACCATTTGTGGCAAAGACAAGCCAAACCAGTCACTCGTCGCAACTCCTGTTTCGTAGATAATTTCCAAAACTATAATATTTTGGGTTGCATTGCACATTTATAATACTGTAATAGTATAATATATCTTCTATTGTGAATTAACATGGCACATTTATAATACTGTAATATCAAGATGTGTATAAGAGACAGATATCATTCTATGAGCTATCTACAACAGTATTGTATATCATTCTAGGTGTTACCTCCAACAGTGTACACTCGTGTGACATGCTTTATCCCTGAGATCATCACGTTCATTCAGAGCATCGTGGACAAGGGCTATGCATACATTACATCAAGTGGTAAGCCATTCAAACAGTGCAGGGCTCAGGATGTTTCGTTTTCAAATACTTTCAATAAGATAATTGAGAAATAATTGGAGGTCTTCATTTTTCGGGTCTTTGGTCTTCGTTTTGTAGACACCCATAGGGTGTCTATAAAACAAAGACCCTTGATAATTTCACAAACAAGTTCAAATTACCTCGTAATTATGATTTTGTGACAGCCTGGTGTAGTATCATTAAAAAAAAGAGAAAAAAATGTGGGTCTTTATTTTTCATGTCTTCAGTCTTCGTTTTGTAGACATCCATATAGCTGTCTCTTATACACATCTGGTCATTTATATCCCCTGCACATTTTTGGCAGAAATGGCAGAGTTATAGTACTAAAGAGCTCTATAATGATGGCATCACAACAACATTTGTGGAATCACATCAATAGTTTTACATTATTTAAAGGTATTATGTAGCTTTCAATGTTCTTATGGTAGCGGGACGGAATTCCAAAAGGTGGCAGGACGGAATTAAACAATTATTTTGGTTTAAAATTGTTTAAAATATTCCAAAATTACTTTTTAAGCCAAAATCATAAATTACACTTTTAAAATCGTAATATTGTTAAGAATTATGGAAATGGAATCGATGCAAACTGAAAATATCAGCAAATATTAGGATTTCCGTCCCGCCACTTTTACTAAGTACTTTCTTAAGTTTGGTCACATGATACACAAAAAATTGGCATATTATCACAAAAACAATATCAGCTTTAAATGCCCAGATAATTATTCCTTTAAGTGACATTAAATAATTTCATAAACTTTTAAAAGTGAAAATTTGGTTTTAGGGTTGACAGGTTTTGGATTACACCCTGAAGTCATTAACGTTTTGGTTATGACATCTTACCCTAAACAGTGCGATGCATCTCCTACTGTATGCTTTAAATTAGGAATTTCATAATGCTTTTCACTATCTTATATCAAGGTAAAAAGACAATTTACGTGAACCGTTAGGGTGTACCCAGGATAATGGTCTTGGAGCCTATTTTCAAACAGGCATTATGCCACTGGTCAAGGCTCCATTGTGGAGTTCTGGGAAGTAGTAGAAGGTGCTCTTTGGACCCCTAACATATAGGCATATATGCTGAAAGTAATACGTCTGAATTGTTTCTAATATAATGTAAATTTTCTTTTCGAGTTCCAGTTCTCTGAACTAAGTACAGTATTTTAAATGTTGTATTAATCCATATTACATCCATATTACAGCTTGATGCGGTGTTTATAGATGAACCATCAAAGAAAGAAGCTTTGATTGCATTGCTTAAACAGTATGCTCGTGATAAGAAAGTTGATAATTTTGGTCGAGCATTAGCAGCCCTTCTAGATTCAAGTAATCAAAAACAAATCTTGGATGACGTCAGGTAATGTGTGTATTCTGTCCTTTTTTAGTGTCTTCTCATATTCTATACAGTAATTAACATGGCTATTTGTATTAGAGTAGTTTTGTATGACCGTGGAAAGCAAACATTATTCAGCATTGTAGACTTAAAATATGTCCATACATTGTATTGTACATGTTTCAATATCATATTTTTTCCTGTGTTGAAGACAAACCCTTTAACATATATATTTACTGTAGTAAAAATTATTGACATACTTAAGTCTGTTAAACTTTAAGGTGAAATTCTTAACGCTATAGCTGTGTTTAAGCTTGTTTTTTTAAGGTGAAAATCCTATGTTATAGCTGTGTTTTGTTTGCAAACCTTAACATTCAATTGAGTATTAGTAAAGTTTGTGTAAATTTATGTTGCATTAAAATGTTGGCCCTTTTAATTGACAGGGTATTCGTTCCACCATCTCAAAAGGACAGGTTTAGTCTGTACTTTAGTAAAGATTCTCAGTATGCTGGCAGAAGGTAAGGAATTCAAACGTCAATTATGTAGAATCAGAGTTTGCAAGTGGTAAAAATACTTGACAGATAGAGGATTTTGCAGAATAAAACATAATAATTTCCTTCATACTCAAATTGAAGTAGTTATAACTTATTGTTTTAATGATCTTTTTACATAGCAAAACCTCCAATACACTGATCTGCCCTCCCCACAGCTCCCCCCTGTTTTTTTATGTTACCGTACACAAAAATCTATTTGATAATTTTAAAGAATAAACAATTAATTCTATCAGTTTAAACAGTATACAAAATTGTCTTTATAATTTTTTTTTTTTTTATAGATTTTAAATCTGATATTATTTGGTAAATTTTGAATAATTTGGCACATAAGGTTCCAAACTCTAGCCTCAGCAATTTTGAAAGATTTTCATAAGTCTACAGTCTGTAGTACAAAGTAAAACATTTACAGTATCCACATCTATCAGTTGTCATTAACAAGTTATTGCATTTGCATGAGGATGTCATAGACTCAATGAGAAACTCACCATGCCAGACAAGATGCTCAATGAGAAACATTGGTAGAATACAGACTCAGTGAAAGCAGATTATACCTCAGAAATATTGTATTAACCTCATTGGAATTCAGTATTATTTAAAGTACTATAATCTTATGTTGTAGTGCTTAACGTTTTTTTCTGGTTTTAAAGCAGATCTGTTTCAATTGATCGAACGGGTGGATCATTTGGGTTCATGTTGGTTGGGTCAGGCCCAGTAATGATTGAATCTATTGACTCAGGTAAGCAAATGATTTGAAAATTATGTTGACTGTAGGGCAAAAAATTCCTTCCATACTTTTTTTTCTGAAATAGTAGCTTCCCTCTTGTGTAACTGACAATGTTATTGATGTTAAATACCAACATGGAAGTGAATGTACATTGTTCTTACAAGGATTTTGCTACAATTTCCTTGGCCACCCAGTCTTATGGCACCCGAGGCTTGTTGGCAACCAGACTTATGCCACCCTAGGCCTTTACCAACCAAGTTCAAGTTTGTTTAAAATCACATTTGCAGCTTCCAAATTGTTATGATTTCTAATAAAAACACCATATATATATTGTTTTAATTATATAGGACCTTTTATTAATCTTACTATGTTTTATTTCCTGTTTACTGTAGTTAAATAAGTCTTAGCATTAAGCTGGTTCAATGGCAGCACCGCCAATAAACTATCGCCTACATAATCATTTTGCCGACATCTTATCATGGTTTAATTGTAATTAATTCGCCCATTAACTTGTCACTGAACTTATATTTTGGGGTCCAATCAACTAATTGTATTGTTAACTTGATTCTAATTGGCTAATACCAGTGTTCTCCCGAAGCCGTTTTAGCCGTCAATTTTACCAGTAAAAGTAACTTACCAACCAGTTAATATTGTGTGTTGGTAGAATAAAAAAGCACTTATTAGGCGTAGGTAGCCTAGGCTGACCTTCTTTCAATAAACGAATATCATTCCAGTCCAGGCCTAGTCTTGGACTAGACTTTAA
The DNA here is from genome assembly GCF_011630105.1 of Anneissia japonica. NCBI lineage: Eukaryota > Metazoa > Echinodermata > Crinoidea > Comatulida > Comatulidae > Anneissia > Anneissia japonica. The sequence goes on along the minus strand of NW_022743975.1, from coordinate 22,608 downwards.
TCTGCAAGTGTGGAAGGACTATTAAATAAGTCCTAACTAAAGAAAAAAATAAATTATCTTACCTTTTTGTCACATCGTAAGTGCTATATTATTATTATCATTATTATTGTTGTTATTGCTAATCTTCTTCTCCTCCCCCTCCCCCGCCATGTACACCGTCTCGGTATTTTTAATTTTAAGTTTGGTGCAGAATTTATTTATTAAAAAGTGACTTAAAACTACATGATGAAACTACCGATCACTAGACACAATTCTGGTATTTTTTAATAAATGTTATTACATGGTAAAAACTAACTCCCTTTGCATACCATCCTGGTATTTCATGTTTTGGGGCTGTAAATGTTAAACATTCTGTGTTGGAGTACCAATGTTTTCATTTATTTATTTGTTTGTAGTTTCAAGATAAAAAAGTAAAAACTAATGTGTATGGGTACTGTTGATTGTGTTTAGTAGCTGTTGGGTAAAATTTAGAAATTGATCAACTGGTTGGAGCAATTACTACAGTAATCTCTGTGCTGTTTTCCTGGATGATAGGCCTATGGTCATACTGAGTTCACCTTATATCTTTCTGTATAGGTACTATCAAAAGATCCCTGTTATATTGATTTTGATTACCATACCAGTATTAAACAATCACTATAGCATATGATAAATGATAGTATGCTTTGTAAAAGCAGCTCATGTAAACAAATGCCTCCTTAAACAAATTGGTGGCCTTTTATATTTACTTTTCTTTTAGACATCATTTTGTGTGTTGTTTATTCTTTTCTATTTTGATGGTTTTTTTTGTAACTGCACCACTTTAAAAGTTGTACACGTATATAGAAAATAGCTGCAGTATAAGACTAAACCTGGTATTTTTAAAACCAACTTTAGTTTTGTTGCAGTCACGTAGATGGCGCAGACTGCGCTCGGGTGCATCTATATTATTTCTCCAAAGATAGAAATTTTTCAGTGACTGTTCAAATTCTCCATCGTATTGTTAACAACTAATAGTTATTATTATAGAAAATTAATTAAGCGAATGATGGTCTATTATGATTTATGAGAAAATACGTTTTTGAACCACAGACAGCAGCTTAATATTCATCCGCGTTACCGGATTTCTAAAATTTCGTCTGCTATTAAAATTAGCCCATTTCATTGGTTTAGTTTGATAGTTGTTGCTTGCCAGCCATCTTCTGCTGAACTAAAACTAGGACTTGATTTAGTTGTAATTAAAATTGCGACTACGTTGTTTGTTAATACAAATTGAAGTTGTTTGAAGTTCTAGTTCGAAGTTCAACTAAATTTCGTTTTAAGAATACAGGCGTTAATAACTAGATAAATAATAAATAATTAATTCAAAAGTTTACTATTATTTAATATAAAAAAATAAATGCAAATAAACGATTGTAAGTAGAATTATTATTTTATTTTTTTAGACTGGCAGCTATTGTATTTTAAAGTGTCTTGACCATAGCATGTTATTTTATTATTATTATTGTTTGGTAACTGGCTGCCCTTGTGGTAAAGTGATGATATCCTGTGAATGATTTTAGAATCAGATCTATTGACAAGCTGTCATATATTGATTGTGTTTTAGTTTAGTGCAAACACAAAGAGTCAAGCTTGCATAGATCATGCAGTATTCTGGAAAACAAAAGAAACTTGCATACATAATATGCTTTATTCTGGAAAATGAAATTATTCTGTTGGACAATAGAAGTAAATAGTAATACCAAGGCATGAAGTTGATTGATGAAGTTAATATTCTAACAATATTTGTATTTAAATATTCTGTACCTGTTCCTTTAATTTTATGGTAATATTATAATAGGTTTTTAAAAAAGTATATATTTATGCATTTCTAGGTTTATTTATTTTTTTATAGATATAGAAATTATAATTTTATAGTTGAAAATATGTTGAAAATTTAGGTTTTTTGTTGTTGAAAGGCTGTTGATATTTTTCTGTCTAGTTAGTTAGTTAGTTTTTATTTGGAATCACTTTTATTACAGTGGCACACATTCAAAGTTATGGTGCATCCAAAAGACCAAAATCAACAGAAAATTGAAAAGAAGAAAACAACTTAACTACGAAAATCATTACGGAACTAAAGTTTCGGTAAATAAAGCCAAATGGCAATGTTTCATCAAACAATTTACAGTAGTATCACAAGGTGTTAATTCCCAGCTAATATAGTTTTATGTCCGTCTAATTCTAGGTGGGCCAGCTGATTGCGCTGGCCTTAGACCTGGGGACAAGATATTAAAGTTGAATGGCTTAGATGTAAGGAAGAAGACACATGAACACCTGATTCAGCTTCTAAAAGGAAGTGGAATGACACCAACACTCCTGATAGAGACAGGGAATCCAGCAAATCTCCCTCCTCCAGTACAGCCCCAGGAAGCTTGTGAGTTCTCATTTCACTTTTCCTGTGAATTACAGTTGTGAAAAAATATTATGTATCTATCATATAAAAATGTCAAAGGATTAATGTGATCTAGTTATTCATGTGTCTCTTAAGCCCCATTTACACTAGACACGATTACGACACGACAACGACATATCATCGCGTAGTTTGTATTCTTCAACACTGCGCGCATCTGTATCCTGTCGTCGTGTCGTAATCGTGTCTAGTGTAAACGGGGCTTTAGACGAGAATATTTTTATACCTTGTTTAGCGAACCCGATGCTAGTGGTGATTTCAAAGTATACATACAATTTTATTTTTGGCCAGTTAGCGCACCCTCCGCCATGAAAAAGGTGGAAATTTCAGAAACAAATTATAAAGTTTTTCTTTATTTTTATTACACCCACCGCGACATTGAAATCCCCAAAAATAAGATATGTATTTCTTCCTCCACAAATTTAAAGCATTTAACCATTCTATTTCTATACTGTTTACATTCACCAATACAATTTTATTTTTATTTTCTCCCCCCTTTGGATGTTTTTGGCAAAAATATTTGCTAAATAAGAAAACAAAATTTATTTTAAATTTTTCTTTCTACCCTCCTCTCACGGTCTTTAAAAATATAAGTTTGCGAAACAAGGTTTAAAAAAAGTCTCGCCTTAACTAGTGTCAGCACAAAACTGTTAATATTTGGTTATTTAAAAAAAAATGTTTTGCAGTATATGTATCATCCACAATGAGCATGATGAGTGGTATGTCAGTAACAAGCCAAGTATCATCAGCTACTGGTTGGCTTTCTGAGAGTATGCACAGTAAGGCCACAATTGAAGATATTGAGGAGCTGAGAGCTGGTGGAATATCTAGACCTGACTTCTTTACTTTGGGAAGAACATTCAAAGAGATGGTATGCTATTAAAATCCTGATAATTCACTTTTTGTATGTCAAATAATATCACTGATATCTTAGCCATCCAAATCCTGTTTCAAATATTTTATCCATAGTTATATATCTTCGCTCACATCACGAACTAACACAATCAAAGTAGATTGTGTTAGTTCGTAAAATCAAGAAAGTGCATCAAAATATGCGCTGTTGTTGTTAAGGACTTTTTGTGTGGTAAAGAATACAAAATTGCTTGACAACCAATACGCGCTCGTTTTGACGTGCTACTGTGATTTCACGAACTAACACAATCGACTTTGATTGATATGATTTGATTGATGATATGTACCAAATCCTACAGTCATTTACCAAGAACTGTACTTTTAACAATTTTTTAAACTTAAAATGACAGCGTAACTCATTGTATGCAGGTGGTTTTTACATGCATGGAGAACATTATCAACAAATCTTCAAGGATTTAAAATGGGTTACAGTGCCCTTAATGAAGTACAAATGATGTTGATACTGTACTCTTGTTTATAAACTTTTAAAGAGTAACCAACTCTCCACAATAAGTCAAAACACCCCCCCAAGTAAAGCTTGCATAGAATCAAACCCAAGCAAAGTGTGCTAACTGAAAATATAAGTAGAAAATAAGAAAACAAACAAAACAATTAAAGAAATATGATCAAGCAAGTTGAGAGGAACTATTGAAAAAGGTGTTTTTAGATGGGCTTTGAACTGCCTAAGCGAATCAAAAGATCTGGGAGAATTAGGCAGACCATTCCAAAGTTGGGCAGCAATTGAAGGGAACGCTATTTAATTTGTTGTTTTTATTGACATGAGGCATGGAAAAGAAAATAGTTCCAACCATGAAAATTGTCTGAGGAACAAAAAGGACCATGAAAAATGCATCAAGCACCGGCTTTTTGTTTGTTTTTTTGTTTGTATAGTTATTTTTATAAATTCTCCTAGAAAAATTTGCAACTGCCTGTAGCCAGAGCAACAACATCACAGCATAACTAGAACTTAGGAATACTCAACATTGTAGAGCATTTGACAATAGGAACCATTACAGCATACAGGAACTAAAACTTTAAAAAAAGAAACACTCATCATTGTAAGAGCACTTCCAAGTAGCCACCGTTACATGATATATAGAACTTTCAAACAGAAACACTCAGCATTGTAGAGCATTTCCCAACAACCACTATCACAGCATAACTAAAACTTTGAAAAGTAAACACTCAATATCCAAGAGCATTTCCCAAAAGCCACCATTACGGCAGAAAGTGCATATACACTTTTTACACTAGAGACAAAATGCAGTACTTAACAGTTACAAAAGCACCATGGACAGACAGGAACAGGTCTGTAACCTCCTCTAAACATGCTACCCCAGAAAAAGGTGAGAAAAATGTAAAAAAAAACTAAGGAAGTACAAGTAAGCAGATAAATAACATAAACAGTAATAATGTTATATTGTATTAAAAACTGGAACTTAATATTACCATTGAGTGACATTTGTCCACCTCTCAGAACTTCTTCAGACAACAGACCAGTTGCATTGATCATGAGTCAGGTGATGAGGAATACTGCGCAGCACCGTGTCCCATGTTCTGGATAGTTGAAAACGTATTCCTCCTACTTGGTTCCAATCATGGTTCTCTACCCCTCCCAAATCACTTTTTTTTAGCCTTTATGATTTAGATGTCCCGAAAATTTGCGTATGTTGCATACTTCTGCTCATTCTCACTCCATCTCTACAGTATGTAGCCTAATCGGGCCTCCACTGCCGAGCATGTTGTATTGTCCAACATTCTAAAATCTCAGATGTGCGGTATAAAAGAAACATGTATTGTGTAAATTATAATTTGTAAGTGCACAGACAATAGGAATTCTTTTGAGAAAAAACTACAACCAAAGAGTATAGAACTTTAACACACAATCCATAGTATCTCGAAAAGTACTACCACAACTTGGAGGACGTTTTTAAAAAGAATGTCAAAGTGTTTCATAATGCATGCTGCTTGTGTAGAACGCCTGTTCCAATTTGTAGCACTATTCAAATTCTAATAGAATATCCCAAAATAGGGATGTTAGCTTGTTTCTCATTTCATTGTCTGCATGTCAACCATGCAGGTATAACTATAAAAAGGAAATATACATTTCTGTTTTGACTATAGAATGCAGTCTTTGATTGTAATAGATCAAACTTTTCCCACTAGACAAAATTTTACAGAGGCCCCTAGCATATCAATTTAAAGCGTTGTTTCCTTTCTTCACAAATTTAGATGCTTCTTAAGGAGGTACTTTTGTACTGTAGGTTGGAAGGAAATTTGAATGTGTATAACAATTTCATTTGAAATATTAATTCATATTTTTTTTTATGTAGTATTGCTATTTGTGTTTCTTTTATAAATGTAGATGGATCATCACCTGACATCAAGAGAAAAACAACTGATTAAGAAGGCATTACAGGAATATCATAGATCTAGGTGAGGTAGACAAAGCCACAAAATTTTACAATTTGTCATATCAGGAGCTGATAAACAAAATGATTAATAACAATGCTTAAATACGAACAAGATGTTAATATTGTATTAAGCATAGCCCTTCAATGAAAAAGCTACTTTTATTCAGTATGAAAAGAGTGTCTGACGGGATTCAAACCTGCAACCTCTTGCTATCAAGGCGGGTGTTATATCCTTTAGACCAGGGAGACCAATAGTACGTAGTGGAGCTATAGATGAGCTATAAAGCCTTGTAGATTACAGCTTGGAATTTATTTCAGATTCAGATTCATACAACTGAATAAAAGGAACTTTTTTCGTTGAAGGGCTCTGCTTGATGCAATTATAACATCTTGTTCCTATTTGAAAACTGCCATTATTATCTCCTCCAGGAGATATATGTTTTCATTTGTGTCGAGTGTTAGGTATGACCCAATGAAGAAATGATTACATTTTGGTGACGGTCCGGATAGGGTGTGGATGTGAGGACCAATTAAAGGGATTTAAGAGCAAACACTCTATAAACACGTTATATTTTCATTGCAGATTTTTTGGGCTCAGTACGGACTCCAAAAGTATGCATTTTCTTTTAGTTTTAAGGCGTATGCGGATTTTATAAGTCCGCAATGACGATATAACGTGTTTACACCAGATATTTAAAAAACGTATCAACCTATCTGAATGAAAAGTTTGCGAAAGTTTAAACAAGTTACAAGGATGAAATTATTAAGTGTTGGTGGCGATCCATATTCGGGGGTGAATTTGAGTGTCATTTAAAGTTCTAAGGTCGTGCGTGTTTGTTGTGTTCAAAATATCTCAAAAATGGCTGCAGAGATCTAAATGGAAGTTACAGGGAGTGTTAGGTATGACCCAAGCATGAGGTGATTAAATTTAAGTGACGACCCGGAGTAGGGTACGTTTGTGTATCAGGACCATTCAAATGAGTTTAACCAAGTAGGAAGAAAGGAAGTGTTGTGACTTTATACTTTTTACAGAAGATCGGTGTTAGGGTTAGGGAAGAGGATTGTTTAGTTGTTTTAAGGGCGCCTCTTCATAGAATTTGATGTCCATAAGGACAGTGGTAGAGCCTTTATCAGCTGGTTTGACGATGATATCTTCACACTGATGCAAATTAGCAATGGCCTAACTCTCATTTTTTGTGAGATTGTCGCAAAAATTTGGATCAGAGTGTGATTTTTCAAGTCCTCTTCAATGTCCTGAATGAAAGTTTCTAAATCTGGGCAAAGTTTCTTAGGTAGATACTGTACCAGGTACTTTTTGGTTTGAATTTGTTTACATATTCTGTGTTATCTGTGGTGTTGCCATCAGAATGGGCGAAAAATTTACGCCATCTTAAACGTTGGAAGAAGTCTCCCAGATAGTTGCTGTGGTCACCCTGCCTTGATTTAGGGCAGAATTCCTCAGGATAGAAGTTTGGTTTCTCCTTCGGAAAGCTGACAGGTTAATTTGAACAACTGAATTCATGTTGTTGCATGGATTATGATTTATGCGCTGAATGAACCTTCTCATCTTATAGCTATTGTTTCTGCCTACGGTAATACAGTAAACATATTCTTTAAATGGTCTTCTTATACACACCCTACTTCAGATCGTGACCAAAATTTAAACACTTCTTCATTAAAACATGACAAACTATGCTGGAAAGTGTCATTTTGATCCACTGATCCATTTTAGAGATATTTAGGTCGGGGACCTAATGGCCCTCAAATGCACACCCGAATTCTGATCATCACCAACATTTCATAATTTCTTATGTTACTAGAAAGTAATTAGCATATCATATTGCTATGGTTTCCATATATGTGACACAGTTGATCGGCAGTTGGCTGTTGGAAATAAACCAGACCTTGTCTCCTCTCTATACAAGTTATGTTTGTGTTCTTGAATAACGCCTATAAAATCTCACATAGAATAAAGATTTTTTGCAAGAACACTGGAAACCTCAAAGTTTGGGTGTGGCCCTTAGTGTTAAATCAAGGATTCACCTTGACCCTCTGACCCATTTTTACAGCCACTCCAGATTTAGGGAATAAACTTTGATTAACCATTATGATTCACAATTCTTATTATTCCTATGACAGTGCTTAGAAAGATCATTTGGTTTTTGTTCATTTTTATGTTTTACTTTAATTAATTTGTTTTTGTTGAAAATCTAGTGTAATTTTTATTCTTTTGTCTTTGTATGTACTGAGGGTCCCGATTGATCAGTTCTGGTTGAATGGACCACCCTAAAAAAATATTGTTGAATTAAAATAAATAAATAAAATATGTTTTATTGCAGATATAATAACTTTTGAAAGTGCTAACAATTCATATATTTATCTTCTGATTAAAGGAATCTGGATGGCATGATCATTAGTATTTTCCCTGTGCTTGATACCCATGCAAAAAAGACTATATGGCCATATATTATACAGATACTACCTGATGAGCAGCAAGAAGTCTGCAAGAAGAAAGTTATCTACCTGATAGACAGACATGCTGCAGGTACAAATAATCACTCACATCTAGCCATATATATAATTTACTAACTAATAAGTTCTGAAAAAAAAACAAAAAACAAATGAACAAACAAAAAAAACAAACAAAAATATGGCAGAGTACTTTTTGTTTTCACACACCACTGTTAATACACACTGACCCAACAGGCATTTGCATAGACAACGAAGTACCTGTTAGTTGGTAAAGCAGAAACTGTGTTAACATATACCAAACTCCTATACTCACTGACCCAACAGGCATTTGCATAGACAATGAAGTACCTGTTAATTGGTAAAGCAGAAACTGTGTTAACATATGCCAAACTCCTATACTCACTGACCCACCAGGCATTTGTATAGATGACCAAATACCTGTTAATTGGTAAAGCTAAACACTGTTAATATGTCACACTCATACTCAATTGATCCACCAAGCATGTGCATGGACAACCAAGTACCTGTTATTTGGAAAAGTAAATCAATATGTCTTAAGATATGCCACACTTGTATACTCACTGACCCACCAAGCATGTGCATGGACAACAAAGTACCTGTTCGTTAGTAAAGGAAAACAATATGTGTTAAGATATGCCATACTCATATAATCACTGACCCAGCATAGTCCTGTAAATCTGTGACAAAATTGTAATTAAACCTAGAACTAATTGCAAAAGCAATATTTTTTGCGGAATTTGTTCCTGAAATATTCCCATATTAACATACTGAAAGTCTGAAAAAATCCAATTAGGGGAACAGTGTTAATTTTAAAGATATTTAATGAGTTAACATCCAATGATTTATTGTGTGACATCGTACTAATGCTGCGATGGAGCATATAAAAGCCTATTGTTGCTAACAAAGAAATAGTTCAGCATAATGGACACTGGCGCGCGAACGCAGTTGGATGAAACTTGACGCGTTGGTAACACAAAGATCATCACATGCAGCAGCTGTCCGATATCCTGCATTAAGTTTGTTTGTTTTTTGTTGTTGTCAGATATGTAGTTCGTTACATTTGTGGTAATTTGTACTTTCGTTAGTCGATTTGTACTGTATTAATATTAAAAATTAAATTCCATAGCCAGACATAGAACTAAGATCTAATAAAACCACTTAAGGAGTAAATATGTATATTCCTTGTGATAAACCAAATATTACTCACTGTGGTTGCGCGTCGCTCAAAATCATTTGCAAGTGGTCCAGGGGAGGATCCCCCAAAAAATTTATGGATTTCAAAGGCTTTTTAATCAATTTTAGAGTCTACTAATAGGTAGGAAATTGTGATTTTTCTGGTCATACTGCAAGGGTGAAGACAGGATATTAAAAAGCTCTGCATGTTCTAATTGAAAAAAAAAATAAACACTAGTTTTTGCAAATGTTTTGATCGGAGCCAGTGTTGGAGCCAGTGTTTGCACCAGCGGTTGGCAGGAGGGAGTCTACCCTTTGGTTTTGAACACTGCTGGTCAGGTTTTTCTCATAAATATATATTTTAAAAAAGTAGAGGGAATTTTTATATACAAAAATTTGTTTTAATTTCAATTGTATGTTATAGGAACTGTCATCATGAAATTTGGAATAAAAATATATAAAATAAAAATGCGAGATAAAAAGATGATGCATTTATGGATGAAAGTACCAACACATAACTGTATTCAATTATGGTGATGCAACAACAGATACGATCGTGGTACAAACATTTATTATTATGCCTACCTACCGAATGATTAACAAAGACATAATTATAAATTGTTAAAATAGTAATAATAATAATAATATAATATGCAGAAATTTATAACGCCCCAATTCAAAAAACATTATCAAAGGCGCATTAAGGCACATCAAAGTATCATATAATTTTAGAAAGTACCCCGGTGTAATTTTGTGACACTGTTTAGTTTCTTGATTATATGTTGTATGGTAGGGGTTAGTTAGGAATGTATTTTTAGATTGCCTTGCTTGAATTTTTGTATTTTTTAGAGATTTTTTTTATCCAAGTTTGAGAACAGTGCACAAAACTTTGCGTTGATCATTGTGGTACCGACGCACCTAGTCTCATTCAACTGTGTTCACGCGTGGACGTCTATCTTTTTCAACATTTCTTTCATTAGCAACAACAGGCTTTCCTACGCTTCAACGCAGCAGCTGGGCGATATGACACAATAAACCGTTGGATATCTGTATTAAATATGTTTAAAATTGACAATGATCCCCTGATTGGATTTTTTCATACATTTAGTATGTTATTTTGTGTATATTTCTGGAACAAATTCCGTAAAAATTATTTCTGTTGCGATTAGTTCTGGGTCAAACCACAGATTGACTGGACTACCAAGCATGTGCATAGACAACCAAGTACCATTTAATAAAGCAAAACAATATGTGTTAAGGGTGTACGGTAAGAATAGCCCTGGGAAAAATGGCCCAAGTGACAGTTAGGTAAAAATGCCCCCCCAATAATAAAATTCTTTATTAAAACTGATTTAAAAAAAAATCATTATATGTATTTTTTTAAACTTTTTGCAGGAATTTCATATTCAAAAATAAAATATTCAAAAATAAAAAAAAAGCCATGAATAACACATTTTATTTTTTTTCCCCATTGAAGTATTAACAAATAGACAACATTAATCAATAAATCAACATAAATCATGCATTTATTAATACTAAACTAATTTATTTGTGGCCAAATTCACGGAAGCGGAATCATAATTTTCCAGAAATTCAATTCGGGTATTGGTAACCCCCACAGACAATGGGTTGATATGAACATCAAATTATTATTTTTTTTTAAGAAAAAGAGAGTTCTACAATCTCAATTAAAAGGTTTGGATGGGGTTTGCAATGTGATTTTGGAGGTTTGTGGTGTATTTGCAAGTAATTTTTCACAAAGAAAAATCAACATTTTAACCAAAAAATAGGTTCTTATGAATGTATTTAATTTTCTTATTGATATACCAAGTGAGTCAATCACAATTGATTTGTTTGGTTTTCTACAGTGTGTTTTGGGAGGTTTGTGGGATTTAGCAATACCATTTAATCCTACCATAATTACCCTACCCTCGCAT
>NW_022743975.1:9370-11233 GCF_011630105.1 Anneissia japonica | reverse complement strand
ATTACACGCCATTTTAATTCTTAGCATAATTGCCATATTTACATAACTATGTATATATAGTATATCTCAGTTTACATTATTTAGTATAGTTTTGAAAATAATAAATTGACAAAAAAAAAAATTTGGCCACTGGTTTCTGAGCAGTAGTAGGCACTTGGATTTAGTTGGCGAGGAGTAAAAACCAAGTATGGAATTAAATATGTTGCTTAAATAAATGTATTCCTAATTATTCAGTTTACTGAAAACAATGTTTGATTAACAAATACTTCTTTGAAGTAAGTCTAAGCTGAACATTTATTGCTAAGTTTGTGAGAAAGTAAGCCATTCTCTTTTCCCATACATAAACTTGTGATTCAAACACACAATTGATCCACATGCTTTAATTGCTGTTTATTTGCATTGTTTATAACATGTAAAGTTATTTCATTTGATACTTAACAAAAGTGAATTTTGTGGTTATCTATGAGTTGGTAGTTGAAGTACTGTATGTATGTCATTCCTCTACTTTGTTAGTGGAATAACGTTTTTCAAAACTTTTATTTCTACTATCAAAAAATGTTATTCAATTGCTATTGTTTTCTGATAATCTCTCAGTACACATTTTGACCGTGGCCATTTTTACCGGGGCCATTTTTTCCTGGGCCAATTTTCCGGGGCCATTTTTACCGGGGCCATTTTTGCCTACATTCATGTTAAGATATGCCACACGCTGTACACATTGACTTACCAAGCATGTGCATAGACAACCAAGTACCTGTTAATTGGTAAAGCAAAACAATATTTTAAGATATGCCACACTTAGGTTGTGTTTACGAACTTTCAACGAAACCGGATAAGTCAAAAATGACACAATGCCCAGAGGGTAGGTCATTAGATCGCTCGTTTACGAACCCCAAGTTATTCGGATACGGACAGAAGGTATAGGCCTCACGTCCCAACAAGGAAATTCAACAATGAATTACCTCGCCTTGCCTACGCTCGAACTCCAACCAATTCTAAAAAAACCCAGGCGTTGGAAATTCTTAGCCAACTGGGAAAATTACAAAAAAACAAAGAAAAAAAAAATAGCCTACGGACTTACTACTACTGTACTTCTACTAGTTCCACTAGTGTTCAGAGCCAACAACATGTCAACAGTGTGTGGTGGACAAGAAATGGGTCTATTGCCAAAAATTTCGTTCATCTCAAAATACGGCCATTCTGTTGTGGGGGGGGGGTTTCCTGACTTCCCGTTGGAGTCCTTTTCCTGGGTGTATTTTTTTGCGCAGGTACTTGCATTTAGTATTCTATTCTATCATAAAAAATACACCCTGGGGAAAGTCTGGAAACCCCCCAACAGAATGGCCGTATTTTGAGATGATGAACAAAATTTTTGGCGATAAGACCCATTTCTTGTCCGCCACACACTGTTGACACGTCGTTGTCGGCTCTGAACACCAGTGGAACTAGAAGTAGTAGTAAGTCCGTAGGCTATTTTTTTTTTCTTTGTTTTTTTGTGATTTTTCCAGTTGGCCTAGGCTCTAGTATCTAAGGCCTGGGTTTTTTAGAATTGGTTGGAGTTTGAGCGTAGGCAAGGCGAGGTAATTCATTGTTGAATTGCCTTGTTGGGCAGAGGTCAGCAAAGTATACACATTCAGAAAGATCGCATGGCTTAACAGAACAGCATGCTGTATCGTCTGTGACTGTGAAGTGTTTTTGTTTACTTGAAAGGTCTATAACAGCATACTTTTCGAGTGATGGAACTTCCGGTCGGTATCCGAATAACTTGGGGTTTGTAAATGAGCGATCTAATGACCTACCCTCTGGGCATTATGTCATTTTTGACTTATCCGGTTTCGTTGAAAGTTCGTAAACACAACCTTA
>NW_022743975.1:4740-9251 GCF_011630105.1 Anneissia japonica | reverse complement strand
GCGGTAGACTGAGGGTACCGGCTGCTAACACGAACCGTTATTCTAACTCATTCATTGCGAGGGGCATTTACCTGTTTAATGGTAGATATGTAAGATAGATTGCATTGAATTACTTTTCCTGCTTAATTTATTGAAAGAGCAATGTAATTTCCAAGGATTTGGATTAATAAAGTGATGTCTATGTCTATGTCTATGTCTACCTGTCTCTTATACACATCTAGATGTGTATAAGAGACAGCACATATACTCACTGACTGACCAAATATGTGCATAGAGAACCAAGTACCTGTTAATTGGTAAACAAAACAGTGTGTGTTAAGATATGACACACTCATATACACATTGACCCACCAAGCATGTGCATAGACCTGTTCGTTGGTAAAAGAAAACTATGTGTTAAGATATGCCACACTCATATATTCACTGACCGACCAAACATGTGCATAGAGAACAAAGTACCTGTTAATTGGTAAAGCAAAACAATATGTGTTAAGAATGCCACACTCATTGACCCACCAAGCATGTGTATAGACAACAAAGTACCTGTTCGTGGTGAAGCATTTTTTCACTCATTATGCTCTAGAAGATCCAATCATTAGTCATGTAACAAAACATGAGTAAATTAACTCTGAAAAGTGGCATTTTGAGTGGAGTTGGTTTCATACATAAGTAGAATTCCTGTTACTTGACAGGAGTTTAACCCAGGATCCTAGATTAGAAAGTAAGGGCCCGTTCGAGCGAAAAAATATCTGTGCGATTTACTAGTTAATTCACCAGTACACACTTTCTAAAACCGCTTGGACACTAGTCTAATTACCTTACCATTTGGGTAATTACCAAATTGCTGGGTAGAATACCATGTATGGAATGACCTTGGAGCCGGAGGCAATGATAAATCAACCTTAATTGTTTTTCCAAATGTTTTGTCCACAGCCCAGCGCCAAATTCAATAGGTTACGGCCCAGGCGTGGTTGCAGCTCCCCTTCGCCTCCTCACACATGCACGACGAAATCTAAATTTAGTAGCATCTGTAGATTTACCATTATTCGGAGAAATAAACTTGAATAAACTAGCCTACGTACAGATTTTAAAGCAGCCATTATAATTTATTGAGCTACATTATCGTTCCACAGTGCCGCGCTGTGTGTACGTAATCTTGGGTCTAATTAGGAAGGACGACCTGTCTTTGTATATTTCAGAAATTCAAAGGTTTGTGTCTTATTGTAAAGATAACTTTCTTGAAATTAATACAGAGAAAACGAAAGAAATGGTGATTGATTTTCGAAAAAAGCGGGTTAAGGAAGAAAGTATCATTATTGAAAATAAAGAAATAGCACACGTTACATCGTATAAATATCTGGGGGTAATCTATGATAATCAACTGTCGTGGGGAATTTTCTGTGACCATTTAGTTAAGAAACTTAATGTGAGAATGTTTTGCTTTAGGAAACTTAATTCTTTTCAGGTCAGGAAGGAGATAATGCTGTCATTTTATAATTCTATTATTCTCGGATTACTTTGTTACTGCTTAGTTTGTTGGGGTGGGATTATTTCACAAGGTGATAGGGACAGATTACAGAAGTTTGTTAACAGGTTTGGGAAGATTATCGGTTCGGAACTGCAATCGGTGCACTCAGTCTACGAAGAACGACTAGTTAATAAGTTTGATAACGTGCGAAAGTCACCCGTTACATTCAACTATTGCTAGTTGCGTTATACAACGCAGCGGTAGACTGAGGGTACCGGCTGCTAACACGAACCGTTATTCTAACTCATTCATTGCGAGGGGCATTTACCTGTTTAATGGTAGATATGTAAGATAGATTGCATTGAATTACTTTTCCTGCTTAATTTATTGAAAGAGCAATGTAATTTCCAAGGATTTGGATTAATAAAGTGATGTCTATGTCTATGTCTACGTGGGCTGGTTATAGCAAGGAGGTATATATGGTTATAGCAGCAGTAGCAAGTAAACAAAGAATGGGTTGTTGACCATGGGATAAGTTGAAATTTACTTACGGAATAATTTCGTTACACATACAGTATTTTACGGTCGACCACCTGCTGAGTGCACAGCGCGATTACCTGGTGAAATAAATGGAATACGGTTGGCGTTTTTTGCTCTAACGGGCCCTAAGTGTCTAACCTGAAAGCTATAGCTCCGCTACTAACTACATTGCACATACTGTAATAGTGTAGAACAGAGGAAGCACATGCTTTCATGTCATTGCTAGACAAAAAAAGGACAAGGGAAATATATAAAATTGATGGAGGAGTTGTGTTTATACATAATGATAATAATATCTTATTTCCTTCAAATTTATAACATCATACAAAAATGAAGGAGGAGGGTTCAGAACAAAAGAGGAACAAGTTACTATACCCAAAGGTTTTTGTCTGCCACAACATAAATGACTTAGTATATAACTTTTAAAAAAATCAATATCCTCATTAGAACATTTGGCAACATAACACATTTAATAATGGTGTGGTGGTAATTAAACCTTTCTGACTTTACAGTTAAGATATTGCTACATTTGTTACTTCACTGCATGAAATAACTGCATGATTTGTGTTATATATAGAAGCTGTTTATGGTAACCCAAATCGTTTGTGGTTAGCAAACACACATCCAGATGACAATGACAGCCAGATCAAGTACTCACGATCACCATTTTCACGTGGTGCACGCTATGATGTAGCACCCTCACAGGGTGATGTTATATTCCATAAAAAAGACGATGATGAGTTTTTCCAAGGTTTGTTAATGTCTGTCAGTCTTATATACATTAGTCTACCATCTTGTGCCTATTCTGTCATAATCAGACTTCTATAAATCTTATTTCCTGTATGTTGGTTTCAAGTTTTCTGATGATAATGTACTATCAAACCTTGTTTATGATGCCCATTGTTGAAATTCAATTTTTAATTGTGCCCATGAAATTTGTAAAGTATTGAGTATTAAATACTGAATATTAAAAATGATTTTCTTTATGTGTGTAATACTAAGCATTTATTAATATGTTGTATATCATAAACTAGTGGAAATTATTATTATATTAAATTTGCAGTTTTTTTTGTTGTTTATTACGAGTTACAATGATGACATCACTATAATTATTAACTGTCTTGTTTCTGTTGCATTTATTCTGTTGTAGTTGCACAAGCTGCATTTATACTGAATAATAGTAAAGGTGATCGTCGGTTGTCACGAAGATCATTGGATTGTAAGTAAAATCAACATTTTAGCTTTGTATTTTTTTTATACCATACAGATTGAAACAGAGGCAGACAATTGTATAGAAGTAACTACTATAAAGATTGTGATTTTATTTGATTTTATGATTGTTTTAGAAGATTCAGAAACAAAATTTAAATATGTTATTACATATTTTTCTGGAATACCCAATATAGCTTTGAGTGCTTATTTTGGTTGGGGTCCATATAAATAGATTTTATTCTTAAAATTTTTTTTTTGGATGATCCAATTTTTGAACTAATAAAAATTTTAATGTATAAGTCTTTTATTTTTCAAGCTTTAGCTGGACCCAGCTTAATCTTTTCAAGGAATTAATAATTTCTGTTGCTCTTATTAGATAATAGCAACAATAATCAAACTTTGAAAAACATCAGGTCATAGCAACTACATTATTTCTCAAGACCTGATTTAGTCAATAGGCATTGCAACTGATTTGATATGCATTATTCTATAGGTGTAATTTTGCCCTACCTGACATGGAAATGTACCGAATACTCAGTACATTTGAAAACAACTGCGAACAAAATCGCAAGTTGTTCTCAGGTGGGACTCGAACCCACGATCTCCAGATCACTAGCCTGGCATCATATCTAGACCACCGAGCTTGCGCCTGATGGCCAGGGTTGAATTCGAGTCCAAGTAAGCAGCGGGTACTGCAGTGTTGATAGTAATTTTTATTGTCGTGATGGAATAATAGACAATAACTGGATTTGCGTCAGGAGTAACATGTATAGATGTAATTTTGCCCTACCTGACGTGGAAATGTACTGAATACTCAGTACATTTGAAAATAACTGAGAAAAAAAAAATCGCATGTTCTCGGGTGGGACTCGAACCCACAATCTCCAGATCACTAGCCTGGCATCATACCTCTAGACCACCGAGCTTGCGCCTGATGGCCAGGGTTGAATTCGAGTCCAAGTAAGCAGCGGGTACTGCAGTGTTGATAGTAATTGTTATTGTCGTGATGGAATAATAGACAACTGGATTTGCGTCAGGAGAAACATGTATACGTGTAATTTTGCCCCACCTTACGTGGAAATGTACCAAATACTCAGTACATTTGAAAACAACTGCGAAAAAAATCGCAAGTTGTTCTCGGGTGGGACTTGAACCCACGATCTCCAGATCACTAGCCTGGCATCATACCTCTAGACCACCGAGCTTGCGCCTGATGGCCAGGGTTGAATTTGAGTCCAAGTAAGCAGTGGGTACTGCAGTGTTGATAGTAATTGTTATTTTATACACATCT
>NW_022743975.1:0-4262 GCF_011630105.1 Anneissia japonica | reverse complement strand
ATGTACATTGGTGGGCATTACAAGTTTAACATCAACATTTATTGTGACACTATTAAGTGTATTTCATCCTGTTGTTTTGATTAATTTGTGTACGTTTTCATTTATTTATTTTTGTCTGTCAAATCAACTTAGTTTTCTTTAACACTCTACATGATAGATAAATCAGATGATAATGAGAGCCACGCTACAATATCGGAAGGTAATGTAGTTTGAAGACCCCAACCTTTTGTGCTTCTTCCGATTTCCTTTTTAAAATCCCAGTTGCAATAATTCTCAATGTTCAGATGTTGATTTTGCGTGCTTGTTGATAAGTGCACACCAGTTTGCTAGGCCAGCGTTCCGCAAACTTTTTACTTCACGGCCTATTTATGAGTCCAGAAACCAAGCCACCAAGAACATGTTTAGTGCTAGACTTGCATCGTTGCATCTCACTACCAACAAGTGGCTCAGTGTACTGTACTACACTTGAAAATGAGTGCAGAATAACACGAAGTCAGCAATTACTATACTATAGTTTTAATTGGATATTAATATTGTATACATGTTCATACTAAATATTGTCCACACAGTTGAAACATTAGCATAAATTAAAAACTTTTGCTTTGTTAGTTATCTTAATAAATTATTAGTTGGTGATTATTAGTCGATGATCATACAAGCAAGGCCATCGATCCATGTGTCTGTGTGTTTTTGAAATATCCAATGCAAATAATGGCGACCGAAATAACCAAGCAAGTAAATTTTATGTTCTTTTACTACAGTATTATTGTTGTTGACATTAAAAACCCCTTATACAGTAACTCAAACAGCACGCATCATCTGGCACTTTAGCAGTGTGTGGTAAAAGCAAGGAGGTGCTGCGCATTTGCTGTAACAATGAAGCGGCTCTATTAAAACTATTTTCTACATGTTTAAACGTATCTTAGTTATTTTTTTTTCATTATCTCTGATGGCTTTGCTTCCCTCCAAAAATATTTCGCGGCCCAAATTTGGGCTGTGGCCCGTGGCCCATAGTTTGCGGAGCGTCGGGCTAGGCAGTCAGTGCACAGCTTGCTAGGCAGGTGATTTCTGATCAAAAGTATGAATGTCATTAGTTGCCTTACCAACAGGTTATTGCGAGCACTGATTGTCATTTTTAAAAATTTATGCAAAATGTCAATTTAAGTATATTCATTTCATACCATTTAGCATCTTCTATTTCAAAGATCTGCCATCTTATTTTTGGGATTCTATTTTTCACATTTGAACCTAGAGATGTTTTGCATTTGGTTTGTGAGTAGTATCAGTAAATATTGACTCAATGTGGCTATTCTTAAATTTATTACCAAATTCACCACTGCCAACTTCACCTCAGCTATTTTTTGTTTTGTTTTTACATGGTTTTTAGTTTTTTTGAATGTCATGGAGTTTGGTAATAATAAATATATTCTTTAGATCATTGTATAGGGTAATCTAATGTATTCAGCTTATATGTTACCTCTCATAAGAATGGCCAAATCAGCAATACCTGTTTAAAGGGTTCTGAGAAAATGTCATGGAAGTATCACTCAGCAAATTTACCTTTTGTTATTCCATATAGAGTCACTATATTAATATATCATAGTAATTAAAGAATTATTCAGCAAGATTACTTTGAATATTAAGGACTTTAATTTAGTAAAACACAATCCAAGTGAAATCTGATTATAGATTTTTAATTGTTTTTCTTTTGACTTTATGTAAATATAGTTGAGGATGGTGCATTGCTGCTGAGTAGTCGGAAGACTGATAGATCCTATGATCTGAGCATTCCACCATCTGAGGCACAATTTTCGCCACTTCATGAAAGCCGTGTTAAGTCCAGCAACAGTTCTAGATCAGTTTCACCAAATGGCACTTTAGGTGAGTTGATTTATTGCATATCCATATGTTGATAAATCTTCCTCGGTCTTCACATTTAAGTAGAAAAAAGTAAGCACACTTTAGGTGAGTTGCAAGTTGATTTATTGCATATCCATATGTTGATAAATCTTTCTCTGTCTTCATATTTAAGTAGAAAAAAGTAAGCATACTGGGTTTTACCAAAAACAATATTTTTCTATTGTATATCCACTTTATACATGTGTAGTGGGTTACTCAATAAAGTGTGACATGAAGTGTGAAGTGTGACATGAAGGCCCCCTATACATTTGTATGTTTGAAAAGTGTGTAAAAATAAGAATGAATCAAGAACATTTTGAGCCTGAAATCGGTAAAAATAAAAAAACATTGAGCCTGGGGAAAATGTCTGGGAGAAAATATCCAGGGGGAAACCAGCCTGCTCCCATCAGAAATATAATTTAAAGTAATAAAAATGTTAGGTTGACACAGTAGTATGAAAAATCGCAGTCACAGGACTGGATAATCATGATAAATTATGCAGATGCTACCATTGGCATAATGTTGGAAAAAATTACCCTATGGCTTTCTGAGACTGGGGCCTATTGTATTCTAAATGATTTTAATGATGAAATAAATGATATGAAATCATTTGCGGATTGGAATAGAGGGGGGGCAAGGGAGGGATTTCACAGATGGAGGGTCTATACCATCTTAAACCCACCATGGTTGATTATGGCACCTAGATGGCCAGAAATGGCAGTCACAAATTAAAAAATTGAATATGATTATATTTTTATCTCCATTTATCATTTTTTGGGCGAATTTAGGGGGCCCAGGCCTGGCTGCTTCCCTCTTTAATCCGTCACTGAATTTATAAAGCGTCAATTATAACTGATATATGTCCTACAGTCGATGTCAGAGACACATTATGCTGTTATGTATCAACAAAGCTATTTTGGGTCAGGGTACTAAATGAAGCAGCCTATGGAGTTGCCCTAGGTGCAGACAGCTCTATGGACTGCTGCACGAAAGTGCATAGGCAGTACGCCACTAAACGATTGATTATTGGATATCTTTATATACACATTTCCTTCATACTCGCAGATTCATCTTCTTTATCAATTGATACTCATGCGCTGACGAAGGTAACAGGAGTTGCCGAAAATTTTGCAAATAAATATTTCTATGTCTCCTACAAGTCAAAGTATCGTAGCAGTTTATTTTGTCTGCGTCTACCTGCTGATTTATTCCTACGATGAGACATACGTGGATCCACATCAACAACACCGATTGAATATGAATTTATATATATATATATATTACATTTACATAATAAATAGAATATAGAGTGCTCAGTACATGTAAAATACAGTATGCAGAGCGTAAATAATAAAAATGTAGAACTAGGCATAGCACTCTAAAGACTGCTTCATGTATGAATTGAGAGAATACAAGGATTGTATGAGTATATGAATGAATGCTATGGCAGGTGGATATGCAAATGAGTTAATTGTTTTTAAGTAGATAGTAGTTGTGCCTGCATTTAGACAATAGTATTGACTGTCTGAATATATCGTATGTAAACAAAATTCTTGGTTGTGTTAAGGTTGCAGTGTTTTGTTTTTGTGGAGTAGGCCGATGCTCGGTCAATGATAGACCATTTGATATTGTAGGGTTTATTGCTGTCTTAATTTCCATATGTATTTAGAGAGTGCGGTGCTGTTTTTGTGTTTGGGGGTGTTGAAAGTGATATTTTGGATTTCTGAACCATTCAAAACCTGATATTCAAGGTTTTACAGTATGGATAAAACTCTTCACATCATCACCAGCACCATTGTATCACTGGCTCGATACTTAGTAATGTTGAGTTACTTTGTTTTTATTTTAATTTAAACATCAGTTCTCATTATATGATGTTGATGAGGAAAAGCCCTATGTTCTGTTTATTCAATAGCATTAACATTATAGTTAGTGTGATTATATGATTTGTGTCCTTGTTTAGTACTTTTAATTATAGTTTGTTTAAAAATTGGCAGCATTTACAATTTCGGTATAAGAAAGATCACAGATTTCTGAAATTTATTTGACAATTTACTTTAAATGTTTATATCAATGATTGTCACGTTGAATCATCCCTGCATTGTTATGCATGATATCCCATAATACAGTTGGAATGGATAATGAAGATGAAGATGATTTTACAAGTCCAGAACCAGAAGTCTTTATTCCAGGTATTCATAGTCCATCACCTTTGAGCTTTGAGTCAGACATGTTTGAACCCCCGGAAAGCACATCAGTTGAGACAACAAATACATCAAATTCTCTAGTGTCTCCTCAGGAAGGTATGGTTTTGTTAGACCATTATGGTGAAGGTATCAGTCTAAACCAGGCTATAATGGTGA
>NW_022743974.1:0-1502 GCF_011630105.1 Anneissia japonica | reverse complement strand
TTTTGACTTTCCGCCATATTTCGAGTACTTTTCCGAAAAACTTCAAACTTTCAATGGAATAGTGCTTGTTTCAGGCTATCTCACCGTGCCTAACAAAAAAAACTTCATATTGACTCAACTTTTTAACATTGTCACTTTTTGCAGAAAAGTGCTTATCTCGCCGAGTTGAGCACTTAGTGCAAATTTTTGACTTTCCACCATATTTCGAGTACTTTTCCGAAAAACTTCAAAGTTTCAATGGAATAGTGTTTGTTTCAGGCTATCTCACTTTGCCTAACAAAAAAAAATTGTATTTTGACTCAACTTTTTAACATTGTCACTTTTTGCACAAAAGTGCTTAACTCGCCGAGTTGAGCACCTAGTGCAATTTTTGACTTTCCGCAATATTTCGAGTACTTTTCCGAAAAACTTCAAACTTTCAATGGAATAGTGTTTGTTTCAGGCTATCTCAATTTACCTAACAAAAAAAATTGTATTTTGACTCAACTTTTTAACATTGTCACTTTTTGCACAAAAGTGCTTATCTCGCCGAGTTGAGCACTTAGTGAAAATTTTTGACTTTCCGCCATATTTCGAGTAATTTTCCAAAAAACTTCAAACTTTCAATGGAATAGTGTTTGTTTCACTTTGCCTAACAAAAAAAAATTACATTTTGACTCAACTTTTTAACATTGTCACTTTTTGCACAAAAGTGCTTATCTTGCCTAGTTGAGCACTTAGTGCAAATTTTTGACTTTCCGCCATATTTCGAGTACTCTTCCGAAAAACTTCAAACTTTCAATGCAATAGTGTTTGTTTCAGGCTATCTCACTTTGCCTAACAAAAAACAAATTATATTTTGACTTAACTTTTTAACATTGTCACTTTTTGCACAAAAGTGCTTATCTCGCTGAGTTGAGCACTTAGTACAAATTTTTGACTTTTCGCCATATTTCGAGTACTTTTCCGAAAATCTTCAAACTTTCAATGAAATAGTGTTTGTATCAGACTATCTCACCGTGCCTAACAAAAAAAAATACATTTTGACTCAACTTTTTAACATTGTCACTTTTTTCACAAAAGTGCTTATCTCGCCGAGTTGAGCACTTAGTGCAAATTTTTGACTTTACGCCATATTTCGAGTACTTTTCCGAAAAACATCAAACTTTCAATGGAGTAGTGTTTGTATCAGACTATCTCACCGTGCCTAAAAAAAAAATACATTTTGACTCAACTTTTTAACATTGTCACTTTTTTTCACAAAAGTGCTTTTCTCGCCGAGTTGAGCACTTAGTGCAAATTTTTGACTTTTCGCCATATTTCGAGTACTTTTCCGAAAAACTTCAAACTTTCAATGGAATAGTGTTTGTATCAGACTATCTCACCGTGCCTAACAAAAAAAAAAATACATTTTGACTCAACTTTTTAACATTGTCACTTTTTTCACAAAAATGCTTATCTCGCCGAGTTGAGCACTTAGTGCAAATTTTTGACTTTACGCCATATTTCGAGTACTTTTCCGA
>NW_022743973.1:0-784 GCF_011630105.1 Anneissia japonica | reverse complement strand
TCTTGCAAATAGTATATTATTACCTGTGTTTTTTAACTTGACACTGTATTTACTGTTTCAAAAATATTAAGCTTGAAATATCACGAAATAGAGAGAAAGAGGCGCACGGTGCATACAAGCCAGCATGTAAACCGGATCCTGATATATGTACAGAGGTAATTTACATAATTGACTGGTTGTTTTTAAGTAACCATGTAAAATAATTAATTCATATTTGATTTTCAAAAAATGGCTACTTATAATTTATATGTAGTTATTATAAATTAATATATATTATTTTAATATTACAGGTTTTGGATGTTTTGAAGCAAGTGCTGGATGAAGTATATCCATCTAAGAAAGTTGTCGGCTATGCTCTGAAAATCCTTTGCTTAGTCTGTTCAGACACGGAGGAACCACACTTTCAAGAACTTGAGTACTGCTTAAAGTTCAAGCTTATGACTTGTGATAAAAAAGGGGAACGTATAGCAATGTCAACAGCTAATGTACAGAGGCTGTTTAAAGAAGGTATGCAAGTGGGAAGCCATTGGAATAATAATGTAATTAATGTAGATAATATTTTATTGAGTACATCAATGTCGTGTAATCTTTTAAAATTAATATATATTTAATAAATAATAATTAGATGATATGTTAGATGGGGTTTATTATATTTCTTTAAGGAACAAAATCTCTAAATTACTTTAATCACAAATTTTAAAATTGAAAACAATAAGTAATAATTGAAAGTGTCTAGTTTATCTTAAATGACATTATTACAATACATAGATATTAAACATACAAC
>NW_022743972.1:0-4710 GCF_011630105.1 Anneissia japonica | reverse complement strand
TTATAAGACTGAAATTAGATTTTTTTGTGTCACACAAAAAAAATAAATGCGGATAAATTTTTCATGTTTGATTTTGCGATAGGTCTGTGAAATATAATATTTCAGAGGAATTATTTCAAATTTGTTAAAAACTGATTCTGACCGAGATCTTGACACTTAAACAAACATATCTCAGGCCTACTTGATCGACCGCAGTGTGCCAGATGCGAAGTATGAAAACTAATCTCATTAGAGCGGCCGCACTTTATTGACTGTATAAAGTCAAAAAAGCGAGAGCAATCCAGCGGATGCGATCTACACCCTCTGAATTTGCCTAGTAACGAAGAATGCGTAGAGAAAATAGTAATCAACTATGAGAAACAGTCTGTATTTCTTATTTTTTTATACTTTTGCATGAAACTTAAATTTATGCCAATATTTTTCCATTATTTATAATAATTAGAGTAATGCATATGCATTCTTTCTAAAAAAATTATTTTTTTAGTGAAATTTTGCTGGGAATGGGGCTTTAATGTCAAAATATTGAATCCCGACAGAATGGCCTGCATTTCGATACTTGGAGTATCTATTATACTATCTTATCTGAGATTAATCAGTGGACCTTTCGGTTTACATACTTATAGTGCAAAAAATTCAATATAGGCCTATATTTTCTTTAGTACTAATTTCCTATAGTACAAAAATACTAGGCCTATGTCTATTTATATTCTAATAATATTTTGCAACAAAACCATATTTAAGCCTATTTAGAATTTTGGTAATTCATAAACACACAACGGAAAGTTGCAAAATGGAAAAATAGAAAAATTGGCGGAATTGGAGTTGAGATATTTTGACAGGGGTCAATTTGATGCGGCTGGTGGGCCGAGTTGACTAAATCAATCAGTCAAGCGGCTTAATTCTTATCTCCGCCAAGTCCCGTCAATCACCTAATCCCTGGTGTCAGGCCTATGAGAGTAGGACGATCAGGCCCATCCTAACTAAGGCGATCCGGTCCACCTATGTGGACTATCAGGCACACTTCTGATTCATTATTGTGTTCTAAATATATTCAACATACAGGTATTATTAAAGGCCAGCTCTGGGCAAAAATTTTCTATTGATTATATATTATAGTTATTATCAATCTATTGATTTACCTATGTTTCAGGATTTTTCTGAATTTTGTTTTGCTACATGATTTTTTTGAAAATAAGTACTTTTTTGAAAGTGGGGGTATAGGTAAACTTGCCCAGCAAAATTCCTATTCTTTTGCACGCAAATGACCTTAAGAGCAGGCATTTTGAAAAATTCATAACAAATAAAGAATAGGGCAAAAAAATTACACTAAATGACTAAACTGGGGTAAATTTAGCAGAACTTTTCGTTTCTGGTGTTTTTATTTTACGTCAAGTACGTATTTCTGCGCAATTATCATTTATTTCCCACCTTACCCACTTAATTTTTTTTTCCTTTCCGGGGAGTTAATCGCTCTGAGCTTTGCGCATACGCTAACTTGGCAATCCACTGCTGCTGCTCTCTCGCTCGTGTAAAAAAGTGCGAGCGAGAAGATGACAAGTATGATGAATAAAAAAAAATAAAGACAGGAGTAGGCCTATTGTGGTTAAGTAGTAATGGTGGAAAGATAGCCGGGAAGGTTTGGTGGTAGATTTTATCGATCTAGGTCTACAGTAGCTATGGATGCCTTTGAGCCAGAGGTGAGGCCTAGGCCCTATATCGTTGAAAAATCGTCGACAGGGCAGGTACCTGTGCCAGCCAGCCCGGCGGGATTCATTCCCAGCCTGGCTAGGAGGATGGACGAGTTGAGACGATTGAGTTGGTTGTCGTTGTTATGTGGTATCATTTGCTACATAAGAATTGAAGGAAAAATGGCAGACCACAGTTGTTTGACAATGATATATTCAAGAAACTGTGCCTTGATATTAGGATGTTATCAAACTCATCTATGAATCGAAAAAGGGAAATTCTCAGAGAATAAACGAGGCAACGGCAGGCCTTACATTAATAAAGTAATAGTAATATTTACATACATACAGGGAGGCAACTGAGCTGGTTTTGATACTAGTCCTAGCCTAGTGAGGGCCTTAAAACCTTCTTGGCCTAGTCTTTGTTTTATATGCATGTTAATCCATAAACTACTCTCTTCTGTCATTAACTTTTTTTTTAGTTTTATCAATAGTATTATTGATCCTGTTTTTTCAAATACACCATCTTGACCGACACGTTTTATAGATTAGTGTGGTGAAATCCACAGTAGCGCGATGTCACGTTCTCGCGGTGTCGTTGGTTGACAGTTAGTATGTTGTAATTTGTTTTCTCATCACGCTTGGAGTTTTCTAAAACCTAGCTAGTGAAAAAAGTAGTACTGCTTGATTTTTGCGGTTCTAAGCGGATTTTTATATTCTCGTTTTTGGTCAAATTGGCGAATTTTTTTGTCAAGATTACTCACATGATATCTTATATTTTATGATAATGTATGACAGGAGCTGGCCTTTAAGAATCGTAATTAAAACGATCATATAATTATTTATTTATTTAGGCCTATTTCGGTATTGACTGATAGACTAGCCGCTAGGTATGAAACATCAACAAAATACAAAGAACAAACGATAACAGGCCCGTAGCCAGGGGGGGGTTTTTATGGTTCGGGCGAACCCCCCTTTTCTAGCGAACCCCCTAGAATTTTTGAATGAGTCCCACTCGGACGAAATGTCTGTTTTTAACTTACCCAGTATTAAATCAAAATTTAGCACCTAATTCATTATTTGGTCACCCGTTTTTAAATTGTAGCCTACAATACAAGCCTACATTCTAGAATATCTCAGCTTCAGAAGTTCGGAGATTTAAATTGAACGCAACTCCGGCAAACCATGACTCAATAGCTCACATAAGGATCATGGCAAACATCGATAAAAACTTTCACTGGCCTTTGTCTGAATGTTTGTAAGAAATGTACCAACCGGTAACGAAACAGCTGCTCTCTGTCTGAATAGTGATGCAGCAACACGCTTGGTCAACTTGTAAAAATTTAGAGCCTTCTGTTGTTTGCCCATAAAACAAATTTTGGAGTGTTATACAGTACGATTTCAAAACATTGTCATCATAAAGAAACAGCTATAATATTGAAAACAAACAACTTGAAACAAAATCGGTGTACGGATTTAAATAAATATTTACAATATATTTTAATGGTCAACTTATCAAATTTTTCGACCAATTTTTACATACATTTGTGAGTGACAGTGTGTAATAGACATGCAAAACAAACATTAGCGGTTAGCTGTAAAGTGTAATATCTTTGAATATCATTTTAGACTGATTCATTCATATACTTGGTCATCCTGTAATCATTTAGAATGCAACAGTTTTTAATAGTGTCCGTATCTCTACACTTCTAGACGTAGTATCAAATTATAGTGGCCATAGACCCGGTTTCATACACGCTCGCTTAAGTAAATTTCAAAGGAAACTGTTTTCCCAATTTTTCTTATTGTTAAATACTTCTATGCAATACTGTAGGCCCCTCTGGTATAAAATTGACAGATCAATTAGACACTCTGTAAAGATTGATTATGCCCTTTTATAAAATAAGGCCCGGTAGGCCTATGTACTGTGTGAAGTACTGACTTTGTTAACATCGAATGGGTGAAATTGCGCACAAACTTCAAACTCTTGGCTTAACATACAATGCCAGAGGAAAGGATATCACGTTTTAATCACCAAAAAGGATTTTCCACGGACGCACAGAGTAATAGTTTTTCAAATTTTCTAATAGTATGGCCCAAAGCGAACGAGTTTCTGGTCTCGAAAATCAGACACTTCGTTAAGGCTTATACAGTACAAAATACTGTACAGAATATGATTCATTGAAAAAGCTTTAAAATGAAGGACTTTTAAATGAAGTTTATATACAGTACTAATATTTTACGAATCTTGGGTTTTTAAAAGCAATCTTGGGATTTTTTAGACCCAATCTTGAATTTTGATTTTCCCTAGTGGTCACGCTGCATTTAGAGACAGAATTATACCCCGACGACATCAAACTAGTGTAGGCATAGGCTTAAGTACAGTAGGACGTACTACTAGGCTTAGGCTTTTGTTTTAAAAGTTGAAGTGCATGTACAGGATGCGCCATAGGCCTATATTTAAAAAAAAATAATACATTTTGTTAATTATTATTGGTTGGCCTGGGACCAGGCAGGCCAGCTTTGCCGTCGAAAGTCCAGGGATTCGACGATGGCGTCAGTACACATGTTTACAAACGCCATTGATTGGAATGAAAATAGACGCGCTGAATTTCGTTTATTTTATGAAAGATAGTATTTATCGAACATTTATCTATATAAAAACAAGATTAATATTGTAGAAATTGTATTTCGAATGATTCATATATACAGTAGAACCTCGTTTTTACGTACCCCAGTTATACGAACCCTCCGTTTTACGTACGCCTCGTATCGACGATGACGTCATCAAAAACCCCGAAAATATTCAAAACAAACGGCCCTTTTGAGAGCAACCATAAGTAAAAAGACTATTACAATAAACTATAACAATAAACAAACCATAATAATGCAACGTATTTTCATTAAACAACAATATTGATTAAGTCTAACACCGAGTTGTTATAATCTAAAACCACGTAAACTGAGTGAGATAACAACTACCGATGGTGCTCAAAACAGTTGCTTTCCTCCTTAGCTTCGTGTG
>NW_022743971.1:0-500 GCF_011630105.1 Anneissia japonica | reverse complement strand
GACTTAGGTTTTCTTTTTTTTTTTAAACATGAGAACAATAAAACGTTTTAAGTCAAAATTGTGATGGTGTTATTCATTTAAATGTGATCTTTTCTAACATATTAAATAGAATCTTAAATTCCTGTTCAATTTTTAATTTCCATTTTACTTATAAATTCCAATCCAATAACAGTGATTTATAATCAATGTATAATTAATGTTCATTCAATGTTCAGCAATCCAATCAATGTTCAATCAATGTTCAATAATCAATGTATAATCAATGTCCATTCAATGTTTAATAATCGACTTTCAGCAATCAAATCAATGTTCAATTGTGATGGTCATAAGACTGTCATAAGAAGAGAAGTTGATGAGTAATAAATATAGAAGCATACATGATAAAACTGGTTATAACCATGTTGAAAAGTTTTTGGAGACATTAGGTCATTGGACGTCAGAAATTAGTAAAATATAGTGATGGCAAATTCAATTCAATATATATTTATTGAAAATATAAT
>NW_022743970.1:0-740 GCF_011630105.1 Anneissia japonica | reverse complement strand
TAGAGATAATTGTCCAGCCTATGATAAAAGATGTTCATCATGTGGAAACAAAGGTCACTTTGAAAGCAAATGTGGTGATTTTCAAAGTGTAAGTAAAAGTCAAAAAAGTCAATCCTCATACAGGAAAAAGTCCAGGAAACCTAGAAAATCTAGTGCCAAAAATATAAGAGCATTGGGATCTGATACGTCTGATTCACAGTCAGACACAAGTGAGTTTTCTGAATATGAGGAACAATGTTCATTAATTGATGTATATGAACCAGATAATGAAAATGTACATAATGTCCAACCTAAAGGTACAAATTCAGGTACTATAGTAGCCAAGATGTATGTGCACAAGACAAGAGAGCCAGTGATCATGCAAGTGGATTCTGGTGCATCTTGCAATGTGTTGCCAGCACAATACTTACCTGCAAATGTGGTGCTGACAAAAACCAGTAAGAAGTTACGTATGTACAGCAATGATATGGTCCCTGTCTTGGGTACATGTAAATTAAGATTAAAAAATCCAAGAAATGGTAAAAGGTACTTAGTTCCTTTTTATGTCATAAGTAATCAAAAGGGCTCACTACATAAACTCCCACTCCTTGGTTCAACTACAGCACAACAAATGCAACTCATCTCAGTCAATCATGAAAACATTGCAATAGTCAATGAGTTGCAAGATGAAATGTTAAATGTCAAAACTAAAGAAAATTTATGTCAGGAATATCGGGACGTCTTCAGTGGTCGCGGCTGTA
>NW_022743969.1:0-808 GCF_011630105.1 Anneissia japonica | reverse complement strand
ATGGATATTTTCCCCTTGTCCCCCTGTGTTTTTAATTCTAATTTCGTTGGAATTGATCAAAACTCCCTAAAATGTGCAATTTTTAGAGGAAATTGGCCCATGCTACCAAGAAATGTCATGTTAGACGCATAGAAACATATGTTGGTAATTTGTCAAATTCCAGCGACTCCTTCAATTTTTCTGCTAGGTTTGCTAATACCATTTTCACGAATTGCAAAATTGAGGGTGGTTGTTTTTTATTTCGCAAATCTGTTTAAATTGTCTGATTGTTTGAAACTGCCGCACATAACGTAAAACTTCGAATAGAAGCTCATCCCGAAAAGACCCCTCCCCTCTCTTCAGTTTGCAAAAGTAATATCGAAAAGAAGCCCATCTAGAAAAGAAGATAATATGGCCTTCTTTCGAGATAGTACTAACATTCATACTGACCTTAAGCTTTGATTATTATAATAGAGTATCAGTATCAATATTATTTCATTGTACGAATGGTTAACATTATAAAAAAAATATTAAACATAATTTAGAATTTCATAGTTGAAATACATAGTATAGGTAGTAGCAATTCCAATATTTACAGCATTCATTTTGAAATAAAGCCCTCCCAGCGGCGTAGCTAGGTGCGAAAGGGTCCCAGTGCAAGATTGATTTCCGGGCCCTTCGATGTAATAGGAGAATTCCCTAAAGTTTTCCGAAAATTCATCGTAAGAATTGCTTCTGCTTTTTACTCCTAAATGCCTAGGTTAGTAAGGGAGCCTCGCAAAATAAAGCAACGCGTATACCCGTCTACAACGCGTGGTTGGGGATTAAA
>NW_022743968.1:335-720 GCF_011630105.1 Anneissia japonica | reverse complement strand
ATGTTTGCAACATCTTATTCCATACTTTGTTGCAATAATTAATGACGTATTTGAATCATGTTTGTCCCTTCCATTCTAAAAAATGCTGTTGTTGTCCCGATCCTGAAAAAAACCCAATCTTGATCATAACATACTGAATAATTATCGACCCGTCTCTATGCTGCCTTTTTTATCTAAACTTATTGAAAGAATTATGGTTTGTAGATTAACTGAACATTTCTCTTGTAATAGCCTTCTTCCTCCTTGTCAATCTGCTTCTCGTAAATCTCATAGTGTTGAAACAGCTTTATTGGCCCTTACATGTAGTGTTCTAAATTCACTTGACCAAGGAAAAGGTGTCGTTCTCATGCTTCTCGACTATTCATCCGCCTTTGACACTGTTGAC
>NW_022743968.1:0-193 GCF_011630105.1 Anneissia japonica | reverse complement strand
TCCTCAAGGTAGCGTTCTTGGCCCTCTTCTTTTTATTTGTTATACATCCAGTCTTTCTAAGTTGTTAAATTCTTTAGGTCTCAATTATCATTTCTTTGCCGATGATATCCAGCTCTGGAAAGAAGTCAATCTTGACAATCCCGCTGACATTGCTTCTACTATTTCCATATTTGAATCATGTTTCTCATCTATT
>NW_022743967.1:0-612 GCF_011630105.1 Anneissia japonica | reverse complement strand
GCCTATAATAGCAAATTGCATCAATTTATTTTGCAAAAACAAGGTTTCCAGCTTCAGAGGGGGGCGCATCCCCTGTCCGCACAAGGGCACACATTGGTGCTAACACCAGGCGCGTAACAGGGGTCTTGGGTCAGAGTGGGTATTTATTTTCCCGGCTAGTAATTTACCATATCCACCCCACCCCACTCCCCTATATAGAAAACAATACGACATAGGGCTTATCTTATTTATAATATAGGCCACACACGTGTGTTTGAAACTAAATGTAAGCATTTTCATCATGGTTTTATTTATTACAAACATATTCTTTCACCATCAATACACATTGAGGCTTTTAGGTTAATCTATCTTAAATTTGTCTTTCTTGAGTTTGGGACTATTATGTGTTTAAATAACTGAAAAGGATAAACCTAAATAAGCCCTAAAAAATGCGCGCGAAGCGCGCAAAATATTTTTGTGTTTTTAATTCTAATTTCGTCGGAATTGATGAAAACTCCCTAAAATGTGCAATTTATAGAGGAAATTGGCCTACCGTAACAAGACATGAGCGCAAAGAATTTGAGAATTTTAGGCACTTTCAGAGGATGCATTTGTCAAGGGGTGGGGAAAGAT
>NW_022743966.1:0-753 GCF_011630105.1 Anneissia japonica | reverse complement strand
TTAGTTGATTAAACTTCCTTTATCCATGAGGAAGTAGACATAATTCAGAAATAATGTTCATAGGGGGTCAGATCAATAGATAAATTAGCATCAATCAGTCATCACCACACTCGTATTGATGATAACTGATAAGCTACTAAATTGTAAGATCTGTGTATTCACAAATAAATGCCCCTACTGTATGTTAATTGTGTTGGAGTAATAATACCTTATACTGTATGGAAATATTTAACATCCAGTACAGTATTTAAAATGGCCTATGGTCTAAAGGTCTATTAACAAAATTGTATTCCCAAGGACAAAAAACTTACTTGTTATTTTTAAAATTCATTCAAAAACTTAAGTCCGACATAAAATTGGTACATAGTATGGCCGATAGCTCAATGGTTGGTCAAATGTGGAGATAATTTTGCAGTAATATGACTGCAGTAAAATAACACACTATAGCCATAGTTTTGCGATTCTTTGGAAACCAGACTCGAGGCCTGTTTATATGGCACTTAATATTCTGAATAATTTTTTTCAGCATGAAACTCACAAAATTCATAAACGTATATATTTCAGCATTCAAAATGAGATGCAAGACAAGCAAAGATGCGACTGAACCACTAACGGTCTCTAAGAATCAGCACAGAGTGGTTACCACCAGTAAAGGGGTGACAAGTGTTCTCAGGACTGCTATTGCAAGTCTCTTCAATCACTATCAATTCACAATCGAAGTAGCCCATATTTAGGACATTCAGTCAGTCTAAG
>NW_022743965.1:0-944 GCF_011630105.1 Anneissia japonica | reverse complement strand
CAAAATTATTAAGTCTCTTGCAACACAGTAAGTATTTAAAAAGTTTTCAAAATTTTCAAAAAAAAATTGCAGGTGTATTTGGAGGTCTGTACACAGTTGTTATACGAACAGGAAAAGTTGTCACATTGATTTCAATCATCAGTGATTCGAGTACATCATTAAATTCATCACTGATGGATATTTCACTGTAAATGACGTTATTGGCAATGTACATGGCCACACCTCCACCGTGTCTATTCCTGTCCTTCCTTAGAAGTGTGTATCCAGAAATATTAACTTCTATATCGGGGATAACCGGTGATAGTTTCGACTCGGACACGGTGAGTATATGGACCGGAGTATTATGGATCAGGAGGCGGAGCTGATCAATTTTATCAGAAAGGCTGTTGATGTTTATGTGAGCAACTTTCAATCCTTTGCATTTTTTAATCGCCTCAAAACGTTTGATATTTTGATTAATATCGTCATTGTCAGGGCCTGGATTAGGGTGGACATCACCCGACAAGCTAATCTGAGCGATTGAGTTGGAGTTTGCGTACCGTAAGTACGGTGCGCTGTATCGCTTCAGCCTACCAGCTTGATTGATTACGACCCGTCGACGTCGTTGAATGTGCATAACAATGCAAACAGGTGCAATAACTCGTAGTTTGACCGATGTTCCATTATAAACCTGTATATTGTAAAATACTTTAGATAGATAATAAATACATTTCGGAAATAAATCCACGTCATAGTAATTCCTACATATAAGATATACTGCGTCAAAATTAAAATAGATAGTCAAGTTCAACCTACATTTGCACAACTCATGTTTAAGTCCAATGAGACGCCCCTGGCTTTGTAGATCGCCCGTGTCGCGTGAGAGATCGCCCGTGTCGCGATCGCCCGTGTCGGTGTCGCGTGAGAAAAAAACCCGCGGATTCTGGCTTAGCCGAGTGTCCATA
>NW_022743964.1:0-568 GCF_011630105.1 Anneissia japonica | reverse complement strand
GAGAGAGGCAACCGTAGATAAAGTGCCTTACCCAAGGACACAAGCGATTTGCACAGCGAGAGTTTCGAACTCCCGACCTCAAGGTTGGGAGTCCAAGCCACAACCGATGCGCCAACCAACCTCTACAAGCTAGGTGAGAGCTTTAACCACAAATACTGTACAACTCTCATTATTTATTAAGCCAATTTGCATGCTTGTATCCGAGGTCAGTCGACATAAACCTGTGTAGTGTGTACGGTGTTTATGTTCATTGACCTTGATACGAGCATGCACAGTTAAAACTACAAATTGGCTATTAGGAGCTTTCGATTGCACGGCAACGGTAGAACGTAATGACGTCACTAAAAGTCACCTGCGCATGCAAGAACGTTAAGGTCACCTTGTTGAGCAGATTCTGGAACGCAATTTGGCCAAATGTACCTTAGCAACAATATCCAAGGGGCAGGACTTAAGCAGAAAGGTCCATGTGCAAATTGCAGCTGGCTTGCTTATACTTTAGTAGTACTAATGTAAGGGTGAAATTGTATGCTGCGTTTGCTGTACATAGGACGTATTTAGAAAAATATTT
>NW_022743963.1:0-708 GCF_011630105.1 Anneissia japonica | reverse complement strand
TATATATATATATATAATTTTATATCTCAACCTCTATCCAGTCATCGTTTCCTACACCATGTAGTTTTCCAGTATGTTATACAATCTGTTTATTGTGGCCATTATTTTATATTTATATAACATCCTCAACACGTTTCAATAAGTTTATCGGCCATCTATTCATTGAATAAAATCGCCATAATAAATACACTCAAAATGCTGGTGTATCTTTCAAGTTGTCGATTGCGATGTTGGCATCGATTGCGTATTCGATGGTTGTTCGTCAAAACGGTGTTACTACAATGACGTCATGATTTATGTCTCTCCAGCACTCAGCCACAAGTTTAATTGAAGAGGTATAAGTAATATATTTTTTGCTTCTGGTTGTAAAATGGTGATATAAAAAATACATGTCACGCTTATTCGGATAGGTGTTTTCGATTTAAGCTAGTAGCAAAAGCATGTTACATATTGAAAAATCAATGCATTTGTATGTCGTAGCCAGTTATGTGGAAGAATGTGTCACAGTACTACACTAAGGCTTTGGGCAAGACGCTTTATCTGAGTTTGTCTCTCTCCACTCAAGTGAAATATCAAGATAGGTAGTCCTATTCCTGATTGAATATGCCTGCAAAATTTAGGAATACCCTTAGAGAGTGAAAGGAGCGAAACATTGAATGATTTATTCAGTATCCAATAATTAGAGCGAAAAGAGACTATTGTGCATTA
>NW_022743962.1:0-507 GCF_011630105.1 Anneissia japonica | reverse complement strand
ATTCACAGATTTAAAAGTTTTCATGATGCACTGTTAATTTTACTACTGTTAACACGTACATTATTGAAAAACTGAAAACTATTCCACACCAGATAGGTCAATATTACTGCTAGTGTAACGAACGCCGTTTGTGTGAACACTTTGGAATTTTAAGCCGTGGATTAGCTTACGCCTGGCGTAAGCCACGCCAGTCTTACACCGTGTGTGTGAACATAGCCTTACATGACCAGGGGCAACCAGTAATCATTGAGAGGTGTATAGCAATTAGTGCACTGCCTTAGGAAACAGTGTAGTGGGTCAAGTGTGTTATTCATTTAGATGGTTGCATGTTCTTTATTAATTCTTGTTTATGTAAGATAACTTGCCTTAATTCTGATGATTGGTAATAATGATTTTGAAGTAATAGTTGAAATACTAGTATACCAAAGTATTGAACTTGAAATTTCCCCAGTATGCAAATTTTGAAGCCATAACTGCATCCAACACATTTGAGGTTACTCAGTACTC
>NW_022743961.1:0-21832 GCF_011630105.1 Anneissia japonica | reverse complement strand
GTATTTCTTTTTACATGGAAGTAAGTTGTGCTTGTAAATATAAGGAAAAGGAATGACGGTTTACTGCTCTATATTATGACAAGTAATACTCTGCTGCTGAAAAAACCACGAAGTTGCTCATTCTCTAAGGACAGTAACAGACACTCATGATTTCATTGGATGTTTGATGGAAATGCCACCTTCCAATTTGCATAGTGAGAGGACAGAAAAAATTCTGTCCGAACAGAAATAATTCTGTGTGCACAGAATTATTTCTGTCCTGCACAGAATTATTTCTGTGAGCACAGAAATAATTCTGTAGTACATAATTATTTCTGTTATCACAGAATAGTTTGAAAGTAATAATTGTGTGGTACATAATTATTTCTGTTGTTACAGAAATAATTATGTACACAGAATAGTCTGTAAGTAATAATTCTGTGGTACATAATTATTTCTGTAATAACAGAAATAATTATGTAGCACAGAATATTTTGAAATTAATAATTCTGTGGTACATAATTATTTCTGTAGCAACAGAATGCCTATTTAAAGACATAAATAGCAGTGTCCCAAACGACGCCCCGTACGGAAATACCTTGAAACTTTTTTTGCAGACAGCGCAATTTTCGACTCCCGGATGGCGTTTCAGATGTTAAAAAAACTGTGTGGGACTGCCCCACCTTTATTATCAAGCATGTTTTGTGATTTTAATGCATGTGGTGGTTGTATCTATAGTACAAAGTTTTTCAAGGTTTCATACATAGAAAATAAAAAAGACAATATTCTAATTCAGTTTATCTTTGTTTTTTATTCGATGTAGCATTATACATGTGTTATGCAATCAACCTATGGTCACATCAACAGTAAATATTTGTATTTATTCTGCATACAGTACTTTAAAAAAATCCAAAATAAAAAAAAATTTAAAAAAAAAAACCGCATTCCGCATTAGTTTTTTCACAAGAAGGGAGCTTTGAGACAAACAATTTAATTAATATGGCCTAAAAAATTTTTTTTATTTATTAATACAGGGTTAAACAGTACTAACATGAGAGCTATAAAATGGTTAAAAAGAATCATTTAAACCCAACATTCGTTATGAAGTTACAGGGGTTTAAACATACAGCTGTTTAAAGAACAATATTTGAGAAATCAGCCTTCAAAGTTTACAATTTCAGGCAATTCTCAGGCAGAAACCATCATTTAAATTGTTAAAATTGTTTAACATTCAAAATGAGAAAAATAACAACATAGCATGGTGTATAGATATTATAAAGGATATTTTAATGCAATAAAGTAGATTTCAAATTTTATAACATTGCAGCATGTTTGTGACTCATTTGGCTTGTTTGTTCATTTTCTTTTCCTCTGGCAACAACTGTTAAAATAAGAGTTAACATCAACATCAAAATGTAAAAGAAGTCCAACTTGAAGAACTTAATTAAAATTGCATAAAGATTAAATATCATTAATATTCCTCGACAGAGTTTTGGTAATACAGCTCTACATCTGGCCGCCTACAATGGCCATGCAAGCATATTGGAGCTTCTATTAGATGCTGGGGCACAGGTTCTGAAAAACAAGGTAAGTATTAGAAATATTAAATTGCAGAAATTTAAAGCACCGTACTATAGAATTATTATAAATCCATGATGAGATTGACACACCATAAAATTTAGGGAAATAATCCAAAGAGCATTTAATAGGTCATTTAAAACAATCAGATACTGTACATTGCTCAATTGTGGTTCATCAAAACAAATATTTTGGTTTTTTTTTTTTTATTTGTGAAATATATTTTAGCTAATTACAGACTTTCTACTAGGAAAATTCTTGAATTAATTAATAGCCAATCTGGGATATGGACATGGTATGATTATTTTTGTAATTTTTATAATACATTAATAGGTCAGTAGAATATTTTCTCATTTTTAATTGAAGTCCAGTAGCTATGTTATAAAAATTAAGCATTTAAATATAAACATTGTTAGTTTGACAGACAGGTTTTCTTATCCACCCATCCATTCATCCATCCATCCATCCATCCATCCATCAATCCATCTTTTATTTCATTTTTATTTAGAAAAGAATCTTAATACAATCCATACATACATTTAAAAAAACAGTACTAAACTATTAAACTTGGAAACTATAGCTTGGTTGGCAGCTACGAAATCAAATAATATTCAAATTAGATTTTGCTGCTTATACTGTAATAGATAAATAATAACAGTGCTTGATAATCTGCAGACCTGATTTGCATAGGTTTTTGGCAAGATCTCAGTGACACTTTAAAAACTACTCCTTCAATTAAAGTTTGTAGTACTCCACATGTTTTCACACTGAATTGATTAGTATTGTTATCTTTAGTCTTTCCTTGATCGATATACTGTGTTTCAATTAGAACTATTGAGTTCATCTTTTCAATTTTCAAAAATTCAAGTTGATATTAGTTACCATACTTTAAATGTTCATTTCAATATTTCTTAAAATTTAAATACATTTTTCTGTTGACAATATTTGTATTTTCAGATAAATTTATTGGCTTTATATTGGAAACAGTTGCACAACCATTGAAATGGATCGTACTTAGTACCCAATATAAAAACAAGATACTTTAAATTTTGATATGTACTGGTGAAGAACAGACTTCAAAGGCATCACAAAACTGCACACTGTGGGAGCTTTGGCGTTTCCTCATTTGCATTCGGCTGAGTGAACATTGCCTGGTCGAGTTCTCTCCTCACTTAATTATGTTAACTGTACATCCATAGTAACAATATATAGTTTTTATTAAATATAATATAAAGGTTTTCAATGCATTTATTTTAGGATGGCCACACTCCTCTACATCATTGTTTTTTGTTACCTGATCAAACTTATAAACACCATCTTTCGGTGGCTCTTGCATTACTGAAGCATCAGAGAAATATGTCTTCTGTAAAAGACAAAGTAAGCTAAAAATGCATTTTATTGATGATTGCATAAAGTCTCTTTTTATAAACATTATATGCTGTAGCTCCCTAATGGTGCAATGTTGCAATAAAACAACGTATAGAACACTGTATTTAATGTGTAACTAACAATATCATGTACTGCTATACTGTCTTAATATTATAGTGAAGGTATAATCTCATATTTTATTAATATCAGGATCAATAGTATGGAATTTAGTTTTGCAGGTATTGTACAGGTAATTTATAGGTTTTTAATTATTGATTATATAAGGCTCTGTATACATTATCTATTCATACCAACAACCATTCTATTTATTTAGGATCACCAAATGGAGACATCATATTACATTAATAATAACCATTCAATTTTTTTTTTGCTTTCATCTATTACACAATTAAGAATGGCAAAACTGCTGTGGAATTATATGAAGGGCATCAGTGTAAAGCATATGATGACACAACTAGGTCAGTACATAAACAAGAACTGCTTAACATATTAAAAGGTTAGTAAATTAAATGTACTCTAATACTAAAAACAACAGTAGATTATTTTTTGCTGAAGTTATACATATATTGCAAATTTTATCATTTATTAATATATTAACTTATTAATTAAAATTGTTTTAATTAAAACGAATATAATTAATTAAGATTAATTAAGTAGATCCCATCTTGACAGTTTGTAGTATACATGTGGGTTGGTACTCTTCTAAATGTACTAGTTTTACTATTATGGAATTCTATTTTGATTTAATCTTCTACAAACTGGATGAATTTATTCAGTAATATAAATTATTATTATGTTTTGAGTTAATTTTCAATTTAACTGATGTTACCGAACACAAATCTACCGACTTTTTGGGGGAATTTTAATATGAATCTTTAATTTGGTGACAGAGTTCTTTGTACTGAAAATACAACCATACAAGACAGACATAAAAGGAAACAACGATAAGTACAAGATAACAGAAAAATAACTATGAGAACGTAGGCTTATTTTTTAAACAAAAGATTGAAACAATAAAGTTTATATAATATTAGAATTAGAATCAAATTTATTAATTTTTGTCCTCATGGAAATTACATTGGTTGTTCAGAGGTCCTAACATTCGTAAATACAAAATAATAAAGTTCTGATATACATACATATAAAGACAACGATACTGGACCTACTTATCTACATAATATTTAAAGAGCATACATTTACCAGTAAACATGATATACTCAATCATTCGACTTACTGATGATTTGGTATAAAAGCACAAAAAGTCTACAAAAATGGCATAAGCAAAACACACAATTATGGGAAGTGTTTAAAATAATATGATTTTAACAGTGGCAATAAATAAAATTTTTGTATTTTTAAAATGCTAATATTACTGACTAAGTGGACAGGATGACTGTCCAACATGGGAATCTTACCAATTTTTGACTTTTTTTATTTTTAATTTTGCTATTTAACAACACAGAAATAATTTAGACAGATGTTCGAGAAATTAGATCTAATTTTGTTAAATTAGACATTTGCAATTGTACTATAATATTTTGCTGCCCCATACACAAGGCGGCCAATTCTTAGTTCAAAGTTGCTGATTATGTCTTTTTTGCTGTACACTTTTCCAGACGTTCCTGAAGAGATAATTCTTCGTGGAGAGGAAGCAATAGAAAACTTCAATACATCAATAGAAGATGGAGGGAAAAAACTATGTAATGTCAAAATCATGGTGTTAGGGGACGAACATGTTGGGAAAACATGCATTACCAATAGACTAGTTCAAAAACCGTGAGTTTAATATTTTACTTTAACAAAAAACAAAAACAAGTGAATTACCGTAACTCGCCTATCAAAGACCTTTGCATACTTTATGAGTCCATCCATAGTTTTATTATCAAGTTAAAAAACAATAGCTCACCTGAAAAACTTGTGTGTTACCCCCCCCCCACCATATAAAGTACAGGTGACAAAAAGGACATCAAAATATATCGGCCAATTGCCCATACATCTGTCATCTGTAAAGTTTTGGAGCGCCTTATTTATAATCATGTCTATTATTTCCTCAAATTTAATTCCATTATTCATGCCGTTATTCTTAGATTTGAGTCTGGCTTGACAA
Organism: Anneissia japonica; assembly: GCF_011630105.1. Classification (NCBI taxonomy): domain Eukaryota; kingdom Metazoa; phylum Echinodermata; class Crinoidea; order Comatulida; family Comatulidae; genus Anneissia; species Anneissia japonica. The sequence goes on along the minus strand of NW_022743961.1, from coordinate 16,779 downwards.
AGTGAGTCATCACACTCTCGTACCTAAGTTACACGCCATAGGTTTCCTGAGGCAACTGTGGTCTTGGACCAAACACTCCCTAACTAACCGATCTCACTGTGTCCATTTTCAAGGCTGTATTTCAAATTTTGTTACCGTGGCATGTGGAGTACATTAGGGCTCCATAATGGGACCTTTATACTTTATTATATTTCCTAATCACTTAATTTCCTCAATTTCTCCCGGTACGTCAATGTTCTTATATGCAGACGACTAACTTATCTACAGACCCATCTGATGCGCCAACATTAAGGGTCAATAGCATGACCCTCAGCTGCAGCAAATGTAAAATCATGTGTATCACTGGGAAAAAAATATCCATACAATTATACCATGAATTTTACCCCTCTCATGTCTTTAGTTACCACGCATAAATACCTTGAAGTTACAATTACATCCGACCTTAAATTAATATTTATTTTATGGTGGGGATTCCAGATGTTTAATTAAATTAAGTGTGCACAGTAGTTTTGAAGTATGCAACCTAAGTATTGAAAACATTAAAACAGTCCAAAGAAACTTCACTGGCTATTTTTGAAAAACTCCACGATTCCCACACCAAACCGGATACATTCAATATACTGATCGCCTTTCATTTGTTTTATTTCATTAGAGTGACATCACTACCCCGCACGTATAGTTCGCTTAATGTGGATACGTGGATCATTTGATTTCAGTAGTCTGGCATCGCTACCCTGCACGTATAGTTTGCTTAGATTGGGATATGTGGTTCATTTAACATCAGTAGATTAACGTTGGTACCCCACATGTATACCAGCATTTTGCTTTGGGTGGGATATGTGGGTCATTTGATTGAAGTGGAGTGACATCACTACCCCCCACTTATAGTTCGCTTGGTGGGATATGTGTGTCATTTGATTTCAGTGAAGTGTTTGTTTATATGATGTGACATAATCTTTAATAAATTTGTCATATAATTAGCCTAACTTTGTATATTCCTTTTAATAATATAAATTAAAGTTAATAAAACACCTGTCTCTTATACACATCTGAGTGCATTACTACCCCCTACTTATAGTTTGCTTGGTGGGATATGTGGGTCATTTGATTTCAGTGGAGTGCATTACTACCCCCCACTTATAGTTTTATGTGGGTCATTTGACTTCAGTAGAGTAATGTCAGTATTCCATAATGTAGAGTTACCATTTTATGATTTTATTTTGTGCCTTAATTATTTCTATAGATATTAGCCTAGTGGCACTCATAGCAATAAAAAAGAATTAAAATAAATTTTAGTATATTGAGTAGGAAGTTTTTGTGGAATTTTCATAAAAATTCATAAAATATTTTTTAGGCATATTTTAACAATCTTCCATGGAATAAACCTTACGACTAGTTACATGAAAATAGTGAGATGTTTATCATATTGATTAATTACAAGTCTAATCACAGTGTGTTCTTTCTCCACTAAAATGCTTAGACATTTTGAAGTGATAACAAATGGTGTATATACAGAAATATAAAAAGACATTGTTTTTTCACTGCCTCATGCTAATATTTCTTTTTGGAATGTTTGTAAAAAAAAAAAAGAAGAAAAGTATATACTGTACCACTATATAATATTGAAAATTTTAGATTAGTATATACCACTATAAAATTCTAACAATATTATATAAATGAAAGATTTTTTAAAAAGACAACAAGTTCATGGTTCTGAGCTGCCATAGTACAATAGCAACATACCTTGAACATACACACCATGTAAGCCACACACTATTATAGGCAGCATGAGGGCCTATCACTACAGTACAACCTAACATATTTGCTGGTTTGACTGAATACACTTTAATTTTGGATGTGTCTAATAATAATCTTGTCTCCTGATAAAGACAAAAAGATAAATTTACTTAAATATAAAATTTTATTTTCTGTAATAAAGATTAAAGATGAATATTAAGTATATAAATCTTGATAACAATGTATCTTTAGGCCTATTCAATTCTGTTATTTTTTACTTATCCATCATACAACCACTAAGACTGCTGTGCATGGTCTTTTTACAATATAACTTTTACAGTCTTGTCTGTAAATACCATAGACTCTAGGTGCACATATACCATGATTCGTTGGATTAAAAAATGTCTGGACTCTTGCAGACTATAGGAATCCATGTTTAGACTATGCTGTGCAGTATTAGCTTCAGTGATGTACTAAGATTCAAGACACCATTTTATGGAATAACATTTTTTTTAATGTTTTTTTAAAATTTTTTTTAAAATTAAATTTAGCACTGTAATGCAAAAGACAGTGTAGCAACAGTTCATTCTGTGTGAGCCAAAGCTGGTGAAAGGATTCATCTGGTCACTTGTCTGCTTGTAACAAATGACGGCCACAAGATTTTTCTATTACTGGTACAATTTTTTTGAAAAATGGTGGTAGGCTGCTTCTGTATTATGTAAATTCACATTTTATTGTTTAATTAAATTATATAATATTCTTTTGTTTAAGCTTTAATCAACATGAACCAAGCACCGACGGCATAGTAATATCCAAGCTTTGTCGTATCAAACCTAATGATACATGGACACTCATTTCTAAAGAAGAAGGTTAGTACTTACAAAAAAATAAAAAATAAAAAAATAAATATATGAAAAAGTATGTTTAAATAATACAAAGAGTAAGGTAATTTTGTAAGTGATGTTCTCCCTCTCCCCATCAAACAGGACAAGCCCCCCCCCCCATTGAAAAGAGTTCATCAGGCAGTCAGAGTAAAAAAGGTATAAAGATAGGCCCACGCCAAGTCAACACATGTCTATCACAGTCTGAGAGTGTCATTTCAGGCCATTAAAAGGTTGCTATTCTTTAAAAAATCTCATTTGGGAGGGAAGAGGGACCCCCACCCCCTCTCAAACCCTTTCCCCAGCTCAGGCCTACAAGCTCAAGTTCCCCTGTCAGACAGCTCAGGCCCTTCCCCCCCAGAAAATATATCCTAGAGCCCCCACTGTGTATCCTCTGTGTATACAGGTCTCCCTCTATTAAAGACCCCTCCAATGAAAGACCACCTTTAATTATTGTGGTCCCAAATTAACAAATATCTTTTATCTTTTATTATTCTACTGTATTAGAGACGAAAGCTGCTAAATCCCGGTCTTAAAAGTGGTCTATAATTGGAGGAAGACCTGTATAATAAATGCATCAACTGTTTATTAATATACTGTAAAGCTTGGTTCCCACTTGCAGAAAACCCGCCGCAACGTAAGGAAATGCTCCCCTCCTTACGGAAAGTTGAATTTGCACTTGCTATGTGACGAAATGGATACGGTTCCCACTTGTCACTGCGTAAATGCAATGATTTTCACGGGAAGCTTTCAAAAAAGCCATTAAATTAGCATTCATTGTAGGGCTACTAATGTATTGTAGGGTGGGACTGGGCTGTGTTCTGAATATTACTTATCGCAGGCATATAGATGGCTTATGCCTGTTTTAATGCTTTAAAGTTAATTGGGTTTTGCTTTTCAGCTGTAATAATAGGCCTACCCCAAAGAAAAAATAAAAAATCAACATTATACAATTTTTGCAGATATAAGCCCCTAGATTAGGCCTAGGTCCATTTAATAAATATACGTTTTACACTTATTTGCAGTAATTATTAACTTAAACATTACCTAACATTACTGCGCCTAGGCCGTATTTTAAAAGGTAATATTTTATTATCATTTTATTAATTTTAAATATTGAATTAAATATAGAGTACATTGTTTGCCTAATGTTAAATTACAAATTGTATGACATTTTTATGTTTTTGTAAATCTAGGATTTAAATTTTGTTTATGCAGATCTGTATAACAAATGAATAAATATATTGCCATAACATAATATGATTACTGTACATTAAAACAACCAAAATAAAACTAAAATCAGAGTCAAACATAGAGTGCTAGATTCAGACAATTACTTAAATCAATGTAATATCAGGAGTGGCGCCAGGATTTACCTACGGGTGGTGGGGAAGAAAAATAGTGGGCGTGGTTGGATCTCGCAAAAGTGTTCCAGGGAAGCGAAGCCCCAAAATATATGACAATTAATGGGTTTCAAATTCTTATTCATGTAATCGATTTTAGAGGCTACTAATTAAACCTATGTAGAAAATAGATAATTGTTGTTCTCCCCGATGACTTGTGGTTTATCTCCCTGCCGCCCTCCTCACCTGGCACGATTGAGTATTAAAGATGCGTTGCATATTATTATAAATATTAATGTTAACAGTATTATATGCCATTCAGTAGAAGAACACCGTAAGTGGTTCTATCAAAACTAGGCTATAGGCTTAGCTTGCTAGGCCAGACCAGGCCAGGCCAGGTTATGATAGGTTTTATGATAGGATAGGCTATGATAATAATAATAGTAATAATAGCAGCATGCATCATTGAAAACAACCAATAATAATTATTAATTGGCAATGACTAGAGCGATGGCAACGGTCTAAGATAACAGAAAACTCATCAAAAAATGTAAACACGAAGCACTACAACTACATATCCAACAGTTAGAGCATGGGCAAATTAGCTTTTTGCTTGTGTTGCGGCGCTTGTGTTGCTAAAAGTTGAATCGATTCAACTTTTTGCAAACAATGCAAAAACGATCTGCATACAACTCAAAAGTTGAGTAGCGTTGATGTTGCGTTTGGTAGCAAAGTTTGCGTCGTCGGTTCCCACTTGGAAGTCGCAGAACCCTTGAGTTGCATCATTACTTTGCGTCTGCGTCGTTGTGTTGCGTCCTAATGGGAACCAAGCTTTAAACCTCAAATTGAAGCCCAATGGGCTTAATCTCGGGAAGAAGCCCATCTCGAAATGAAGCCCCTTCTTTAGTTTGCAAAAATAGCCTTGAAAAAAAGCCTATCTCTAGATAGAATGACATACATTGTACATGAATTTCAAAGAGACAAAAATAAATTTAAAACATGCTTGGTTTATACAGTGGTTTAGGTGATATAAAGCTTGTTATCATGATACAGATTGATGTTACTGTGGCCCTATTTATTGTTTTATAGTTGTAATTACCAAAATTCACAGCATTCATTTTGAAATAAAGGCCCCCCCCCCCACCCTCTTTACTTGGCAAAAGTAGCCTTAAAAAGCAGCCCATCCAAAGTTTGCCCAGGGCTTCAATTCGAGGTTTTACGGTATAATTAGAATTTTTGAAACAAGTAAAGTGTTTGTTTATATGATGTGACATAATCTTTAATAAATTTGTCATATAATTAGCCTAACTTTGTATATTCCTTTTAATAATATAAATTAAAGTTAATAAAACAGTGTTGTAATTTGATTTTAAGTTTCATTTATTATATTTTACTCATGAAGCTGATCATCAAATTAAGATTTATTATATTTTACTCGTGAAGCTGATCATCAAATTAAGTTTTAAAGTTGGTACATATTTTTCTTATAGGACAAGCCAAACAGCTTCATAAAGAAGCACTTGTTGAATCCTTTGTAGACACATCACTAAAAACCAAGGTAATTTTATTAATTCAAGCTGTAAACTGTTAAACACTGTAGGCTATATTTACCGCTTTTCAAAATCAAATGGTATCACAAGAAAATAGGCATAAAGGTACTTTTTGAAGATATTCCTATTAAAAAAATATATCGAATATGGCTTCAATATTATTTCATTGAAATACTTATTACCTATTTATCCTTATTGATTTAGAGTCACAAATAGTTTTTTTTTTTAAGGGTTGTGGGGAGGGTTAGGTGTGGTTTTGTAAAATATTTTGAAAATTGCCTATGCATAAAAAATCCAATGTAAGTTTGTTTACTATTATTTTGCTGTCAATTTTTTTCATTAATAAGAAAATCACTCAAGATACAGGAACTGATTCATTAACAGGTAATTTTTAATTTTTTAATGAAATAGTAACTCAGAAATACAATAAATGGTTGCCTCAAACAACTTGTGTATTGAAATCAAGTTTGCTGCATAGCATCGTAAAAAAACAGTATTAAAACAAAGATATAATAATTGTCTCTTATACACATCTAGATGTGTATAAGAGACAGTATGATTACTGTACATTAAAACAACCAAAATAAAACTAAAATCAGAGTCAAACATAGAGTGCTAGATTCAGACAATTACTTAAATCAATGTAATATCAGGAGTGGCGCCAGGATTTACCTACGGGTGGTGGGGAAGAAAAATAGTGGGCGTGGTTGGATCTTTATTGATGTGCCCTGACAACATTTTGCAGGCTCTTGACATCAATTGATATACTTTATTGATGTGCCCTGACAACATTTTGCAGGCTCTTGACATCAATTGATATTCATTATTGATGTGCCCTGACAACATTTTGCAGGCTCTTGACATCAATTGATATTCATTATTGATGTGCCCTGACAACATTTTGCAGGCTCTGACAGTGACATTGATTGCTGAACTTATCAGTATATTGCAGGGTCTGACATTCTGAAGTACGTCTGTGCTGTTACGAGTCTGATTTTTATATACAGTACTGTAGCTTCTCACAACAAACGATAAAAGTAAAAACAAGACACCTCAGTTCAACAGTTTTCTCATCCAACATTTTTTTGAATTGTCATCCCCTTTACTCTAGAGGGTGCTTTAGAAATGTATATCCATTACATACGTAGATACATTAAATTCTACTGTGTAATTTCCTGGTGTTGTTTTGGATGATAAAGTAATCGATTGATTAACTTTTCTCTGTTTTGTACATACAAGTTTAAAGGATCAAGTTTAAATATTTGTTCATTCATTTCTTTACTTTTTTTCATAATTTATCCATATCATAACATATTTTCTTTGTTTAGATATAACTGTTCAGATGAAGCACATGGATATTCAAGGTACATTAAATGCCTCTTTACACTATGACTATAGCAATCAACGATACAAAGCTAAAAACAATTGTTCCTATAGAAAATATAAGAAATACGAGCACTTTACACACTAGCACAATTCAATATCAATTTATCGTGTATACGGTAACAAAATATTTTGAAAATTAAATCAAATAACATCATAATCACGGCAAACGACAAAATCGTAGTAGTAAAAATGATTTTTGTGATTAGATTTGTGAAATTATTTTTTATTATACATAGGATAAAACTACTGTGAAAACGTTTAAATTCTTTTATTTTCTATATTAACAATTGCTTTTTAGCTTTATTGTTGATCGTTATTGTAGTAAACCAGGCCTTTACTTTCAATTATATATCTCAGATAAAGAGAAGACATCATTGACCAAGTTTTCTTCAGAGGTTAAAGGTTAGAAATAATTACCATTCAAACTTGCTTTATTGAGGCAGGACTCTTTTTTCCAAATTCTTTCTGTTGTTTTTAATTCTGTTGTATTGTTTTCCACTATACTGTATAAAATTGTTATGTCCTACGGTATGTTCTTTTTTATGTTCAGCATTTGATGGTGATATGCCATTATTAATCATCATTTTTTGATATTTTCAAAATGAATGCTTTAACATCCTTAGCTTGTATAACAATTTTTAACAAATCATTCAAACTTAAAACTAAAGCCCCTCTCCACCTAGGTTGATTTCATCCAAGAGTCGCATGAGTTCTCCGAGTTGAACTCGTGATACTTACAAGTTGCTTACAAGTTGAACATGTTCAAAATTAGTGCCACGAGTTCAGAGCTGCTACGAATAGGTACGATTTCTCCACGAGCTTCCCGAAGTTTTAGCAACTCGGCAAACTCTTCTAACTCATATGCTGAAAAAAACCCTAATAAGAGAGGCTTAAAGTATTAAACAATTCATCAAAACACCATTTACTAAATACAAGTAAATTTTAAAGTGAATGCACAATAAAATTTGTGAAGTGATTGAACACATTAAGCATGCCAATCTTCCAAATACTTCTGGATATAGCTAGTATGATGCTACATCATGGTACCTTGTAAAACTACTTTATCTGAACAACAGTAGCGTATTTAGGGGGTGCGCAGGGGGTGTACCCTCCAAAAAATACTTGTGCCTCCCAGTGTTCCCCCCAAAAATCACGGTCAATTAGTTGAAAACCAACTAAAATCACCCTATTTTGCGAATTAGCGCCCCTCAACTCGTCAACGTGCCTCCTACTTCACGTTTATGTCCCCATTAGCACTCCTATTTCAAGACGTCTAGATATGCAACGGCTGAGCTACTAAAGCAATCAATACAACTGAGTGCCTCCAAAGCTAAGCAACAGTTTTTTTTAAAAGTTTTTTCAACTGATGTATCAGAACCTTAGATGTCTTCTGATTAAGAACTTAATAAAATATAAAATCTTACTATGTATCAGTTATAGTTGTCAATGTTTGCAACTTACAAATTAAAATACATTGTTGTAAATTCAGGGTGATATTAATAACTAACATCAGCGACATACTGTAGTATTCTATGGTAATGTACATATCGCCCCAGTGGTTCCTAAACCAATACAAAAGATTACTATTGTAGAAATCTTTGCTACTTAATGTAGAATTGCGCATGATAATATGTCTATTAAAACTTAAATAAGAGATGGTAGGTGGTTATAATATAATTTATATATATATTTTTTATTATAAATATTTGATTGTAATTTCCTTGATATTTCCATAATTTTTACTAGTATACGGTAGTATATGAGGTATATACTGTAACTATAGAATATATATTTTCAGGCTACATCATAATTATGAATATATTTTTGATAAACAAGCAATGTACTTTGTTTAGAATGGATTAGTACATGTATTTAAGTCAAATTATTCATTTTCATACAGTATAGTAATTCTCCTCCCAGAAAAATTGAACTTTAAAAAAATATAATATAACTTTATAGGTCTTTGTAGTTATGTATGAATAGGTGGTTAGTATGTTTGATATACTGTATTTAGTTTAAAAACTATGTTTGTACATATTTTAGATTTGCCTGAGCATCTCGAAGATGTAGAGGAAAATAAAGATGTACGTCACAAAAAGAAATGTGTTGAATTGTCAACAAGTTTAAAAACACAAGAGAAAGACCAGAAGAAGGAAATAGAGAAGATGAATAGAGAGCTAGCACTTCCAAATGACTTTGCTGAAAGTGTACTTAAATATTCGTCAAAAATGAAACCAAACAGAGGGAATGAACTGTCTGTAAAGATATATGACTTTGCAGGCCAGCAGGTGTATGCTTCAACACATCAGGTATTCAATCACTTTACAATGACTGATTAATGCCCGTTGGAGATTAACAAGCCCTGATGGCAGGTCTATTTCCAATGCAGCAGCAGAAAAATCTCAAAAATACGAAAATAGACAAATTACAAGAAATACATTGAAAAAATGCGAAATATCATGAATGCATTAAATAGTTTAGTCTTCAATCAATAAACAGTTTTTCATAAAGTACTACTAGAAGTATAATTTATGATACTAATAAATGACATGTTTTAGCGTGTCGCACATCATCATCAGACATTCTGAATAAGATGTTAGGTAATCTTTTTTAATTTTCTTCATATCCCCAACCCCACCTGAAAGAAATACTCATTTATTCCCAGTTGTGCCCTGCCCACAAAGCAGCTCAAGTAGTTAAAATCACCTCAAATCACCTTATTTTCGAGTTACATAATCACCGATCCCCAACTTTACTTTCCCACCCCTATCAGTTCCCTTCCATTTCAAGACCCTTACACCACTGATGCTAGGGCCTTCTAGTAGGAAAAGTTTTGTAAGCCTAATTATACAGAATTGGATTGTAAAAATACAAATATGTTACTTTTAAAAGCTCATGGTTGTAGTATTTTCTTATCAAAAGAATTCCTATTCCTGTATTTTAACAAATTTCAAATCAAATAATAACAATTGAAAGTTCTTCTATACCAGTCATATGTATGCAAATTTATAAACTTTAATCAATGAGGCCTATTGATAGAATACCCGATCGGCAGTGGAGGTTCCGATTTGTGAGAAGAAGAGCATGCGCACATACTCTTGGAAGCACCGCTTCCATTCTAGTGTTAAATTGGCTATTCTGACCTCACCACACGGTTGTCACAATAGTATATTCAAGCGTTGTAGGGTATGTTCTTACTCCCATCGACTCATTGAATATGTGATTGGCTGATATTGAAAACCAGCCATGGGGAAATTGTAAGCAGCTGAGAGTATGATGCCCAACTGTGACTTATCCTAGATACCAAATTAGGCCAAACATTGAAAAACTTTGCTATTTCAATGAACTGTAGCAATTCACTTGAAAAATTAAGGTATATTTTGAAGATGCTGACTAAAAATTGGTAAATAAAACATAGAAACTGTACTATTATATTTTTTTTAAAATTTATTTTAGCCAGGGTTTGCACTGCAAACCTTTCTTTCCTTGATGGTCCGCCACTGTTTACAATTAAGTTTAACAACAATATTTGAGCAATATTTGTTACCTTGGAGTTGATTTTTCATTGGCAATTTTTGGATTATGGTATATGTGGTAACTTGAAATAAGAAAGTAGCATGATAGGAGGATCCTAAATTTTCTGTTCAAAAAATAATGTATTATTTTATTAGGTAATGGGATAACAATTTTTTGAAAAATAAATATTTTTTCTTAAATGGTTATAAAAGCATCCAGTGTTTATAAAAGTATGATCAGTCAGGGTACGAGTCCAGGTTTTTAAGTGTGATGTAAAGCTGTGGAAACTTGTTAGTAAGCCGGTATAATGGGTTGATAGGCTGGCGTTATTAATGAGTTATGATCATTGAATCCCAACATGATGGCGTGTATTTCAATTACTTGGAGTATGTATTATACTTTCTTATCTGAGATTAATCAGTGGACCTTTCGGAGTTATGATCAGTTATCTAAAAGAATGTCAAGAGTAGAGTATTTTTTGTTGAACTCCTTTTCTATAGTGAATCTAATTGATGGGTGTTAGAAATTGAAAAAAATGTTCATCTTCGATTGAAAATTTTTTTAAATATTTTTTTAATGATTTTTTAAACATTTATTTGCGCGAGGTGTAACTCATTGAAAAAAACCAATAGACACCACAAGAGCATTTGATTCAAGATAAGTCCTCACACATTTTGCAACAACTTCAAAAATCTCTTACTGTACATGCAAAAACACATCTATTTCAGAATGTTTCTATAATCTTGATTTAGCTCACAGTAATTATCAACTTAGAATTAAGGAAGCCCTTTACATTGCTTTTACACAACTCATTAAAATACCACTTTTTCATTCAAATTCATATATACATGACTTACTGCATAATCACTATTCAGCTTTAATATACATGACTTACCTTGCATTTTGTTTGTTTTGCCATACATCTGAACGGTAGTAGATAAAACTGTAGTAGCATAAGCATTGCCTGATGGTGATGTCGTTTATTTGTACAGTTTCATTTATTTTATTAGATGCATTATTGCATTCTTACTCATTCACTCCGGTGAAATATAATATTTTACATCAGAGTGTAAGTCAAAATATAACCAAAAATATACAATAATTTACACAAATCAGCAAAGATGTTGGTACTCTATGAGTGAAATACTGGCCTTAGCTTCATCCGAAAAACCCGTTCAGTATTAAGCAAACTGAGCTGTCTGAATTGTATAATTAATATTATTAATGCATATTATTATATATTACTATTACATTATTATATATTACTATTTTTTATTATTGTCATTGTTGTGTCATTGCATTTTCAATTAGATAATAATTCAAAGAGAATTTGTATTGCTTATTTATAACTGTTTATAATTTTTCAGGTGTTCTTAGCATCAAGAGCTGTTTATATTCTTGCATTCAATCTTTTGGATGACTTGGACTCAAATCTCAAACATGAGCATATTCAATACAGCGATCAGGTAAAGTAATTACATTTTAAAGGCCAGCTCCGAGCATACATTTTCTCTTCACTATGTGTTCAAATACATTATTATAAGATATCATGTGTGTAATCTCAACAAAAAAATTGGCCAATTTGGTACTTGGATTGGCAAGTTAGCGCATGTGCAAAGCTCAGAGCAGTTAACTTCCCGGAAAGTGAAAAAAATCAAGTCGGTACGGTATGGAATAAATAATAATTGCGCAGAAATACGTACTTGATGTAAAATAAAAACCAGAAATGAAAAGTTCAACTAAATTTACCCTAGTTTAGTCATTTAGTGTAATTTTTTGCCCCATTGTTTATTTGTTATGATTTTTTCAAAATGCCTGCTCTTAAGGTCATTTGTGTGCAAAAGAATAGGGATTTTGCTGGGTAAGTTTACCTATACCCCCACTTTAAAAAAAGTACTTATTTAAAAAAAAAATCATGTAGCAAAACAAAATTCAGAAAAATCCCGAAACATAGGTGAATCAATAGATTGATAATAACTATAATATATAATCAATAGAAAATTTTTCCACGGCGCTCACCTTTAATATAATATACTAGGTTAGAATTGTGATTGTAGATGATAATAAAAGAAGGTTTGAATAGAGAATGAGGCAACTATACAATTATAGTTGTCTTAGAGTATAACATTTGTCTTATTTCTATTTTCTTATAATTAATTTGCAATTGATATAAATGCTGAGTAACCCGGCCAGTTTTAAACATTTTTTTAAATGTTTTTTTCACTGACTTAGACTCGCATGAATAAGGTGAAGATGAAGTTAAATCTAAAGAGTTCATCAAAGACAGTAGTGCTTGAAGAGACAAATCTTGAACGGCTTCATTTTTGGCTGAAGTCAATACATGCAAATGGAAAAGTAAGTGGACAAGCAGCAGGTCAACAGCAACTGTCACCACCTATATTCATTGTTGGAACACACATGAAAAAATTATCTGGAAACAAAACAAGAAGAGAACAGAAGGTTGGTTTTTGTTTAAATTATGAATAAACTGCTGAAATTCAGTGAATTGAAGTGGTATAGCTAATTGGTTAAGATGTTTGCCTCCTGATCTCAGGGTCATGTGTTCAGCTCCTACTATATGACAACACAACTTTTTCCTATGAAAAATTGAACCCCCACTCCCTTAGATGAAGACATTTAGTTTTTTGGTTTTTTTTTTTTATAAAAAGCTTTGTTCCATCTTGTAATTGGGGAGTTTCTTGTTGTTAGATGCGAATTAGGAGCGATCGTCAAATTATTCCAGACGACAAATCAGCGTCCATACGCGTTTTCTATTGTTCTACAAAAACGCTTCTGAAAACACTGTTTGAATAGCACATCGTTTGGATGCTGATATTCCGTTTTGGCCTATGCTCCTCCCCTTTAACTGTGGCCGATTGGATGCACCATAAAACGCATCCAGACGACTCAATAAAATGAATCATAATATGACTGACTGTGAGGCCCTATACCCAAGTACGGTCTTGTTTACCTGCTAGCGAACGTCTCTTTTTACGCCGCCTGGATGTGTGCAAGAACTGACAGAAGTACGTAAACTCAGAGAAAGTCCCTGGTCGATGCTAAACAAATAGTCGGTTGGGTACTAGGACTTCGTTCAGTAGGCCTAGTACTGTGAAACTATCGTAATATCAGTGATTTTACGAAGCGATGAACAAATATAACATTAAAAAATCTGATTTTTTAGTTATTTCCGATGTAGACGCAGCAGGAGTCGCAGGCCACCATCAGTTTTAAGAAGCGCGATCGGCATCTTGTGAAGCTGTGTTAACTTCCAGTACAGCAATATAACTGCTCTTTTTGCCATTGAACGGGATCACATGCCAAAACCCATGCCTCGAAAACGTTGTCCATGATCAAATAGATGAAATCTTGCAGTATACTAAGCTAAATTATATTTACATTTTATAAAGCAACGTTTATTAATTGAATTTCCGTGAATTTCATGCAAAACACGTTTAAAAAAAATAAAAACATAAGGCTAAACCATTGCCTACCCAGTAAAGGTTTTACTGACAACTCGCGATATTAATGTAATTTATTTATTTATTCAACTTTGGTTTCAGCAGCACACACAAATTTGGTGTGTTCAATGTATAAAAGAGAGAAAGAAAAACAACTAAAAATAAGTAATTGTCAAAGATCGCTGCAGTTTTATTTGAAAAAGGACTGTAGTTCGCAATCAGTTAAATAATTAAAACTAAAGCTCATGATTTGTTGTTAACATAACAAAAGCTATTGTCTTTATCTAAATTTTACTAGTCAACCAAATATACATTTCTCGATTCGGAGGACCATACAGTAGAACTTACAGTAGAGAAAATACACTGCCGCATAGTATACACAGTAGAGAGTGTAACTAACACTTGTGCGCGAGGATAGAAAAAAAAGATAGGCAGACTACCTAGGTCTAGATTTAATTTTGTATTTAGCCCAGAATGTAACACCAACTTACCGTCGGCACTTAAAATATATTTGAAGTACAGTATGTTTGTGATTTGTAATTACAATGTACCCTCCTTCACTTTGGCGAAGAAAACCCCAGCATTATTTTTAGAGTCTCAACATAGTTCTATCTACAGAGCGGTGTACAAAGCGAATTCCAATGCAATGGATGGAACATGGACTGGCTTAGCGCATACCACGCCCTGGACCTCCAGGCACGTTGTCTTGGAATTAAAAAAATCTTCATATAAGCATAGAAAAAGCATAGCCACATGTACGTATAAGAAAGAATAGGATCTGCTTAATAACATTTATTTAAAACGCCAGTATTTCTACGCACTCAAGTGGGCCAGTTATCCTGGCTGTTAGTACAGTATTAAACAATAGAAAATCGTTCAAACGATCAACAAGTGCCCAAACGATTCACCGTCGTCCAGACTCGAGCCGCAATTCAAGCGTGTAGCAAATGAATATTCATATAGCGTGGTAATTAGAATGGTTGATTTTTCAGACGCGTTTGTGGATAGGATGTTGACCTAGACTCGTTTTTGCCATCTTGGATAATTTGGTGATCGCGCCTACGGTATTTATTTTTTAATGTATAGACTGCATCTTAAATATATATATATAGCAAAATTCTATATATGTTAATGATATTCCTAAGTAATATACTTTGACAAATAGAAATAGTACAATATTGATAGATCCTTTTCAGTGTTCTGATTACGTAGTGGTCAAGCCTGAGACTGCACTCCAGTGAGGCAGAAATGTGCACTAACAGAGTTTTACACATATATAAGACTGAACACATGAATATGGAGGGAGGTTTCCGAAACTACCAAAAAGTAAAAAAAGCATCATACATAAACTGAATGTCAAATAATATATATCTAATTTTTTTTGTTTGATTGTTAAAGATATTTTGATGTGAGTTTGCGTTAGGAAAATATCATAGGAGTGATGATAACACATCAGGTAGGGCAATACATCACTCCTATGATATTTGGAAAAACTAATTCAAGTCCTTGAATTAAACTAGGCTATGTGAAAATACAAAAAAAAAAGGTTCAATTCTAATTTTTAAAAATGAGTGAATTTAGTTAAATAAAAGCTTACAGATGTTGATTTTACCACCGACCCTATTTCATGTAAGAATATCAAAAGGTCATAACTTAAAAATTGCTTGGAAATTAAAGCTGACATTTTTCTTTTGACATATCATGGTATTTTAGAGTTTTAAAAGGAAAACCCAATAGGGTTTATTAATTTGAGCCAAAATGACCCAATGGATAATCTTAGTATACTTTCTACTTGTTTTAGCTTAAGGAGATAGAGGAGAAGATATTCTTGTCATTAAAAGATACTCCTTATGAACGTCATGTTGTTAGAAAACTGTTTGCCGTTGAAAACAGCTTAAAGAAAGACAAAGGAATTTCAGAACTTAGAAGTCACTTGGAAAAGGTTTGCCTTGCTGAGCCCTACATGGATTTTCTTACCCCAGTAACCTGGCTGAAATTGCTTGCAGATCTAGAGGAGAAGCAAAATGAAGGAAAGCACTGTCTTAAGCTAGAAGAGGTGGATACAATTTTATTGTGTCATTATAGTTTAGTGCACAGTGCACTTTTTAGCAAAGTGCCGCCCACCAGTGATATTTTTGTGGCCCGCGAAAATGAATTGCAAACTTTCTGTGTGCTGCATGCCAACAATCTGTGGCTAGAAAACACCTCATTTTTTGCGGCCTGGCACCAATCACCTGTAAACAGTGGTAGTAAAACTGAGCATAAAGTGGCCATAAAACAGTATTTGAAGGTTTTTGAAAATGCACTGAAACATCAAAGTTTGGGTGTGGCTCTCAGACTTGAATCGAAAATTCACTTATGCCAACCGACAAATTTTAATACCCACCCCCTGGTTTAGTGCTTTTGTCAATAACTGATGTATTAACAAATGAATATCAAATAAAGAGACTATTAGAGATGCCAACTATCACAATTTTAGTGTAATGATTATAATTTTTGACCCCTGATTATGTATGCTATTACGATGTCCCAATGAATTATGACTATCTCAGTTATTTCACCCAAAATAATTATTTGCTTGCTGAAACAACTTCAACCTGGTTTACAAAATTGTGAAAAGTACACTTTAGCATGCACTAATCTTGTCCTCATAGGAAAAAATAAAATAACTGGCTTTAAATTATTCAAGATCCCATGTGTAGTGGTTTTGAACTTAATTCATTTGCGATCAACTATGAGCAGTAGTTAGGTATGTGACCATGTGCACTATTTTGTGGCAGTTACTATGTGTATGCAATTTACAAAACAGAATTACTAACACAGAAAAGCTGGTGTCTCACAATACTGCCCCCCCCCCATGGCAAAAGGGCATAACTGACAATTTGCTGTTTTGGAGATATTAAGC
>NW_022743960.1:0-873 GCF_011630105.1 Anneissia japonica | reverse complement strand
AATGGAAACTGGTTTGTTTGGACAATCACTTGTAGTTCATGCATAGTAAACAATTTAGACATGGTAATGAACTGCAACCTGTATAGAAACTGAATATAAATAATGGTATTATTATTATATAGATAACATAATATTAGCAATAAATATATATTTGTTACAGTTTTCACTTAAAGTAATAACTGCTCAATTCCTTGTTAGAATCAATCAGTTGTAAACTAATTCAGAAATTCATTCATTCAACGGGTGCCGACGGGTGCATGCCGACGGGTGCTGCTAATTTGTATTGTGTCAAACCTCGGATCTAAGTGTGAGTACTTAAAATTGATCTCATCAGGCTTAAGCTTGTTGACATGGATCTGTATAAAGCTGGTCCAGTCAAATTTCAAGGACCTTTTCACCCTCAAAATCCCCCTTTTCTGACTGTAAAGCTTCCAGTCTTGGATTTCAGAAGACTGTATACATGAATTATGCCGTAAGGATCAGGTGGAATTTCTGATATACGCTCCATGGCCCTCTCTATAATAATAATAATGATAATAATAATAATTATTATTATTATTATTATTATTATTATTATTATTATTATTATTATTATTATTATTATGTTTTCAACGTATTATGACCGTTGAAAAGGAAGTACCAACAGTGCAACACTTCGATCATCGAGCTCATTGAATTATATTTCAAGTTGTTGACGTGTTACTTAGGAAAATATTAAGAAGACTATATGTTTTGTTTCAACATTATCAAACAAATACAATTATTATTATTATTATTATTATTATTATTATTATTATTATTATTATTGTTATTATTATCACTATTATTATTATAATAATGATATAATCATGTATAATAATAGTGGATTTGATG
>NW_022743959.1:0-911 GCF_011630105.1 Anneissia japonica | reverse complement strand
TTTTTTTATTTTATAAACATGATCAGCAGCCAGCGCAGACTATTCGAAGTTACTGGTTTCATGAAATAGGTGAACACATGTGAAGTGGTGAACTGCGCTTCAGCGTACGTGTTTGTACCTAGAAATAGCTAGTCTATTTTAGCATCTGACCTACTTCTGTCTTTGCAATAATGTAACAAAAATGGAAATATGACAAACAAAAAATCACAAACCTTGTGTCATCTTCTCCTTAAGAGTACCATGGCAATAAATATGTGGAAACTTTTCTTTCCACAATTATACTCCAGTTATGCAACTAAAGAAATAGGCCTAGCAAGTTGAGTGATTTTCTCGGGCTTATTAATATAACAGAAGCATGAAAAGGCTTTTAAAATTATCAAAGTATTGATAATTTTATATGGAAAATATAAATATGGAAATACATATTTCCTTTACAATATTATTATAACATGATCAGAACATTTATGGTAAATGGAAAAGTAACAGACAAGAAAAAAAAAACGTATACGAAACTAATCTATTGACTATACTTATTCCATAGATTTTTATTTGATTCAAGCATAAATTATATCAATATATATAGCAAGAACCAAAAAAATGTATCTCAAACTCAGTCAACTTCGTAACATCTGCGTTGTTTCTGTAAAAAAGAAAAATAGCACCAAGTTATACAGTAATATAGTAACAATAACAAACTTTAATACTAATAAAAATAATAACCGAAAGGTCCACTGATTAATCTCAGATGAGAAAGTATAATACATACTCCAAGTATTGAAATACACGCCATCGTGTTGGGATTCAATATTTCGACATTAATTATGTCATCATCAGGAATGAAAAAATTATCCATATTAGCAAGCTTATATAAGCTTGCTAATATGGATAATTTTTTTCATTCCTGATGATGA
>NW_022743958.1:797-1548 GCF_011630105.1 Anneissia japonica | reverse complement strand
CTTGTCACAAGTTGGTCAATGGTAAGGATTAGATGATGTACGCGTAAAATTAGATTTCATAATTCGATTATATAATATTTATGCTAATGACCGTTATAATTTAAGCATAATGTTTGTTTTATTTTTTTGTTTTTACTTTATTTTCTTTTATTTTAATTGGATTTGATAAACCTACTTTCATTAATATATTTAACAAAGTAATTATTATACACAGCTTGAATAACTGTTTGTGTACCTGATACAGTAGTGTGCTGAATTTGTGATGTGCAGCCTGAGAGTCACCTTAACAGACTACGTTATTTAAACTTGCACAAAACACCTCATTTAAACTTATCACAGAACAAAAATTTCAGAATACATCAACTTCATGTGATGGAATTTGGTGCTATAATATTTTGTTTTATTTACATGGTAATTCACTTAACGTATATATATTATATTTTACAGTATTTTCAAGCCTTGAAACTTGTTTAACAACATTTAAATCTATTCTTAACAACTTTGTTTCCTGACTTCATCTGAACTGGATCAAAAAGTACTAAGAAGTTTCAAAAGCTCAAGATTGTCAAAATCGGTAAGTTAATAGATTCTAAAAACGAAATGTTCAGGCGAGACTTTTTTTATACCTTGTTTATCGAACCCGCCTACTGCAAATATTGATATTTTTAAAATAAAAATAAAATTTTATTTTTTAGCAATTAGTGCACCCACCACCACAAAAAAAAAAAAAAAAATGGAAATTGCAGTAAAA
>NW_022743958.1:302-726 GCF_011630105.1 Anneissia japonica | reverse complement strand
TTAACCATCCTACTTTACATTCACCAATAAAATTGTATATTTATTTTTTCCTCCGTCTGGATGTTTTAGGCAGACTGTTTGCTGAATAAAAAAACTAAATTTTATCTTTATTTTTATTCTGCCCTCCTGCGATGATCTTTTAAGAATAAGTATGCGAAACAAGGTATAAAGAAGTCTCACCTTAGCTACTGATGAAATAATATCTATGTAACATAACAATGTTTAGGATTAATGTGTGGATATAAGTACTAATTGTTACTTTATTATTCGTAAAACCCAATCTGTTTAGCTTATTGAATTATAGGATGATACTCTTATTAATAGTACTCAACACATCCTTAATAAAATCATATTTAAGACAATCAAAGTGTTTAATACTGTAAAACCAGCTAAACTTTCATGTGCAAAAAAATTTCACAAATAC
>NW_022743958.1:0-229 GCF_011630105.1 Anneissia japonica | reverse complement strand
GGTTTATGCCTGGGCTTTTCTAGCCTAGAACTCATGATACGATATTGTCATCATAGATGATCTATAGTATGGTGTTCATCTCATGAATTAATTCAGGTGTTAGGGCACATAGAAAGAATTATTAGAATAATACCCCTTTAAAAAAAAAATGTGATGAGGGTGGGTTTTTTTTTTATAACCGCATCAATATTTCCAAATAGTTAATGTGCGCAGGAGTGATAATCTAACA
>NW_022743957.1:0-553 GCF_011630105.1 Anneissia japonica | reverse complement strand
TCACATCTAGTTGCATCCTCGCATTTCAGAATTCTGCAAACTGGCCCTGGGAAAAAAAAGAAGACTAAAAATAATAGCATTTAAGATTTACTCACTTAGATTTAAAAAATAAAAAAAAAAGACATGCAACACAAATAAAATTTTGAAAATCAGTGTTTTCATTGACTTTGGTTTTTGTGCAAATTTACTTTAGGTCTGAACTATAGATATAGGTGACATGTCTCCTAACAACTTTGGGATTACGCACAATCATCACAGCACAATTATGACAAATTATTACATTTATTATGCATTAGAAGTGTGAAGTGAATGTGAATAAGAATATCTAATTTTAATTACGATAAAGTATTTTTACTGGGCTTCAGCGTTCGATTTACCCAGTATCGCATCGCAAAATGTGAATGTTTTACGCTAATTGCTAAGCACTTCCACAATTGCATCACAGATAAATGCAACGCAATTATTTGCCTAAAATTAACCACTCAGTATTCAGCAAGGCCTGGCTGTAAAAACTAAGAGGCTTGGTGCACAAAAAATTTAAAAGAAGTTAAAT
>NW_022743956.1:0-907 GCF_011630105.1 Anneissia japonica | reverse complement strand
CGAATGGACAGAAAATCCAGATGGTCAGAAGGTGTTCTGGACACGCTTAGCAGCAGCTTTGAATAATCCGAATGCTCACCACGATCGTCTATTAAATTGAGATGTGCTAAAATCCAGAAAACACTGTGTAAATATTTTTGAATGCTATTAGCCATACTTAAGCTTCTGTTAAGTCTTTTTCAAAAAAAATATTTTGCCTCATTTTCACTTTCGCCTAGTTGCGTATCTAGTGGTGATCGGCAGGGGCGGATTTAGGGGGGGGGGCGGCTAGCAGGGGTGGAATTTTTTTACCTCCCCTTTTGGGAGGTAAAAAAAAGAAAAAAAGAAAAAAAGAAGAAAAAAAGAGAGAAAAAGAAAAAAATGATAGCCCAGAATGCCTTAAATGTTATGTTCGGGCGTCTAGAACACAAAAATTTCGCGGGGCCATGCCCCGGGCCCCCTACGACAGTGTTGTCTCAATCGGCCCAACTTTCGGCCCCCCCTTCCGGCTCCCCCTTTTGGACATTTCTGGATCCGCCCCTGATCGGCCCCCATTTGCTTCCCCATTTCAAGTCTCATACGCCACTGCTACAAAGTAAGACTAGGGATGCTCCCCATCGAGCAGGAAATGTTGCACAAATACGCCGGTTTGCTAACTCAGTATCCATTGACCAGCAAAATAATAATGCCAGAGCCTTGCATATTATCCGGGTTGTGATGGACGCTATATAAATTCTGATTCTAAAATTTTAAAAATTATGTCTATTCAATTTATTGTTTAAGCTCTATAACTCAAAACATACATTAAAGGCTCAGCAGAATGTTTAAGAAAGTGAGGGAGTAGAGCTCCAAAATTTATATTAAAAAAAATATGAACCACAATTAATTACCATAATTGGTAAGTTTTTTCTGAACTCGGTATTGAAGT
>NW_022743955.1:0-2084 GCF_011630105.1 Anneissia japonica | reverse complement strand
AAATAGGCTATATAATGTACAGATAAAGATAATATATACATATAAATAATATACATGTAAAAATAAAAATAAAAATAATAATAATAATAATAATAATAAAGAGGTGTAAATAAGGAAAGCACATATCAGCTATCGATATAGAACAGAATAAAGAGATGGTGAGAATCAATTGTATGGGAAGTTACATATACATATATATATATATACATATATATACATACATATACATATACATATACATACATATACATATACATACATATATATATGTATATATATGTATATTTATATATATATATATATATACATACATAAAATTGATACGTATTTATTTACATTATACATGAAATCATATAACAAATATATATTTTATTATCCATTTATTTTTTGATTTTATAAACATGATCAGCAGCCAGCGCAGACTATTCGAAGTTACTGGTTTCATGAAGTAGGTGAACACACGTGAAGTGGTGAACTGCGCTTCAGCGTACGCGTTTGTACCGAGAAATAGTTAGTCGTCTATTTTAGCATCTGACCTACTTCTGTCTTTGCAATAATGTAACAAAAATGGAAATAAGACAAACAAGAAATCATAAACCTTGTGTCATCTTCTCCTTAAGAGTACCATGGCAATAAATATGTGGAAACTTTTCTTTCCACTATTATACTCCAGTTATGCAACTAAAGAAATAGGCCTAGCAAGTTGAGTGATTTTCTCGGGCTTATGAATATAACAGAAGCATGAAAAGGCTTTTAAAATTATCAAAGTATTGATCATTTTATATGGAAAATATAAATATGGAAATACATATTTCCTTTACAATATTATTATAACATGATCAGAACATTTATGGTAAATGGAAACGTAACAGTCAAGAAAAAAATAAAACGTATACGAAACTAATCTATCGACTATACTTATTCCATAGATTTTTATTTGATTCAAGCATTAATAAAAATTATATCAATATATATAGCAAGAACCAAAAAAACGTATCTCAATCTCGGTCAACTTCGTAACATCTGCGTTGTTTCTGTAAAAAAAAAATAGCACGTTATACAGTAATATAGTAACAATAACAAACTTTAATACTAATAAAAATAATTCTTAATAAACTAATGTTACAGTAATTTAAATAACAAATTGGCTGGTTTTTCCAGATACAATGTAAATATAAAAAAATATATATATATATATAATAATAATAATAATAATAATAATAATAATATATAACATCATATCATATTTTAGTATTTATTTCATTTGCTGTATTTGTTATGTAGTAGAAAGTGTAGGATTCATAACAAAACGAAAATAAAAACAATAACAAACTTTAATACTAATAAAAATAATTGTTAATAAACTAATGTTACAGTGATTTAAATGACAAATTGGCTGATTTTTTCAGATACAATGTAAATAAATAAAAATAATAACATAATAATAATATTAATAATAATAATAATAATAATATATAACATCATATCATATTTTAGTATTTATTTTATTTGCTGTATTTGTTATGTAGTAGAAAGCGTAGGATTCATAACAAAACGATAATAAAAACCGTCCGATAATATTAATTGATAGTTCAGTAATAATAGTATTAATTTTATTTGCTTTTAAGTAGCCTGTTGTTACTTATTAGAAATACAACAAAACATAAATAAAAAAAGTGTGATAAACCGATTGACGAACTTGCAATGATAATTAGGCCTAGTTATATTAAATTCAGCGTTTTGAAACTCCATTGGCGTTCCATATATTTGTTGAAATCCAACCGCGACCGAAATGAAGCGCAACCGAAACGAAGCGCGACCGAATTGATCTGTATTCCTACCGTAAGGGCCCTTGCCCGCAGCCGGGTCGTGACAAAGTGCGAGCCATCGAGTCATGCGAGCCAGTGCGCGAGCCATGCGAGCCAGCGAGCCATGCGAGTCATACATTTTAAATCCTTTTTTTTCACCGGGAAGCTTTGCTTGTGTAGTCCAGTCATGCGCAGTACATACACTTTTTCGAATCGTCGATCCGGAAGTATGCAGCGCTGATAGAGATGTTGTTAAAATACAGATACATACATACA
>NW_022743954.1:0-657 GCF_011630105.1 Anneissia japonica | reverse complement strand
TGGCGCCGCCACTGAACACATATAGGAATCTACAATGTATACAAAGTTAACATGCCACAAGCTGTGGAAATAACGTTTCTTTATCTAGTTTCTGGTCTATGGTTTTAGCGAGCTACTTGGAATGTATGTTGTTGTTGAATAGACGATAGAGCAATGAATAGAATGCAGCCATGTCAGTGGATGCTTCTGTCGAGTAAATTGTTACGGCCTTCAATGCCTAACAAAAGTAGTCAAAACAATAACCATAGAATGAAGGCAGAATTCCCATTTAACTATTGAATTAACGATGGAAAATGTTCAATACTGTATACTCACATTTTTATTTATTGTAAAGTCTCCTTCGTAGTCTTTCAACCTCATTCAGTACTCTTTATATGTAAAACGCCACCTGGAGAGGTATCAAAAACAATTCATTATTCCGTACAGTAGCCTATCTTTATAACTCTTTTTTTAAAGCGCCATTCCTTTATGATGATGAGGGTGATGATGGTGACGATGAAGATAATAACGACGATGGTGGTGGTTATGATGATATTGATTATGGTGATGGTGATGATGATGATGATGATGATGTCAATAATTATGAGTATGTTCGATGATTGTACGATAAGAAAACGACTACTAATGGAATCAGTTATTAATTCTCCAAAACATACA
>NW_022743953.1:0-722 GCF_011630105.1 Anneissia japonica | reverse complement strand
ACCTTACCGGAATGTTCGAGTAAGGATCGCCTTTCCCTGCGCTCGCAACTGCCGCGGCTGATGCTTTCGCGAACGCGAATCGGATGCGATCGGGATTCGTGCAGCACAGTTTTCGGTACACGTACGCGGGGAGTCGGTGAGCCGTGAGAAATATGCTCCCTTCCTCCTCGTGGTAACAGACGAGAGTGTCGGCATCCATCAATATCCACTGTTTCGGGCGGACTACCGATCGCAGAGCTAGGCGAGCTTGCTCGGTCGCGACGAATTCCGAAAGCTTGATATCCGAGTCGCCGTTCGTCAACGTGGGCAGGATATCGTCGTCGTCGTCGTCGTTGTCTTCTGCTTCGTCGGTCACGTCTCGTTAGATGTGTATATTCGATCACCCTCCACCCATCCCAACCGGTCTCGCTCAACCTGTCGCGAAGGGTTACCTCTCGGTTCCCTTCGTGACCTGAGACGAACCAAGAAGTATCTAACCTGATCGTCTTCATTTTGGTGGCTGCGGCATTTCTTGGATACGCTAATCTTCGTCTTCGTGTCCTTCTCCATGGCGAATTCTTTGTACGGTGTGCCACCCTTCGCAGGTTCGCCGTGATAAAGAAGTTGAAAACGCTACGTCATCCGTTCAAGGACCGCTGGCGTATCCTCGACTTCACCGAAGTGACGTCATGTGTTTTTTGAGCGATGACGTTGCGAGTGAGGGCGTTCGAGGCTTCGTCATC
>NW_022743952.1:0-772 GCF_011630105.1 Anneissia japonica | reverse complement strand
AAATAAACGAAACGAAACAATTGTCAAGGTGGGTAAGAACAAAAATAATAATGACTAAAAAAAATGGGGGAGCAGAATGCAGAATACAGGTATACGCACCTTATGTCCCTCTTTATCCACCACTAATGTACAGCGTCACCAAAAGTTATAATTTCTTGTATTTTAATTTTTTTTATCAATTCCTAATCAAGTTCCTAATATGCTAATATCATGAAGGTCTATTTTTTCACACAACAAATCACATGGTCTTTTTGCAATCATAAGGAGAGCGCCATCTGGAGGTTCGGTGATGGTCTTGACTCGACAAAGGTAGATAGAGATCCTGCTGCAGACCGGCAGCGAGACGTAAGTCAGCCACGCTTTGCAAAGCAGCCAGGCTTTGCAAAACAGTGACGTAGGCTTGGCTCTTCCATTTTTAGCATAGGGAAACTTTTTTTGAAGGTAGTATCGCGTCATTTTACGTCAAACCATAACAATCTGCGTCAATGTAGGTAAATTTGCGTCAACATACGTAAATTCCCGCGAAATTAACGTCAAAAATCCGAGTGTTTGAGGTGTGTACGATACGGACGTACATTTAAACTAGGTAAGACTTAACAAATGCTTTAATTGGAAATGGAAACATAACACTTAACAATGGCTTATCTTTTTTTTACGCAAGGCTTAGGCTAGGCCTTGGCCTCGAGGCCTATAGGCTCCTAACTAGGTACCCAGCTAGCAAAGCGACGTTGGCCCAACGTTGGTAAACGTTGGCAAGCGTCGGTAAGCGTCG
>NW_022743951.1:0-702 GCF_011630105.1 Anneissia japonica | reverse complement strand
TGATATGATCAGTATACTGTGTGTGTATTTACATTTAGGTGCGTGTATGCAGATTTGTGCTCCTACAGTAGGCCTGCGTTAAATCATAGAGCTAGGCCTAGCGACCTTACACATCAGCAGTACTGGATACGATAAATAACTACTGTGTTTGAAGAACTTGCTTGTAATGCTAGTTTGATAGATATTCGTCAAAGAAATAAACATTTCTTTAGCATTGAGAGAATACAGTAATCACATTTTGGTCTGTGCAAGTTGTAGTGATGACATCACGATTGACTTATAAAATGTGTTAGTCTGTAAACTGTTGTTTGTCTTTAATTTACTGTACAACATTAAACTATTGTAAACTATTACCATAGAGAGCCTAAAAAGGTACAATACAATTCAGGATTACAGTAACAAAATTCTAACATATAGTTCACAACTTGTTACTTACCAACATAAAAAAAAAATGTTAACATGATCTACTATTGACATGGGCAAAAACAATAATACAATTTGGAAAGTTATATGCCAATAGAAGCCAAAAAAAAAAATACACAAAATCCCCCTCCCCAGTCAATCATCTTTTTCTTTTGAAGGATTCCTTTTTTGTTGTTTTTTTCTGAATACTGTAGATGATCTCCTCTCATGCACATACATGGGGCGGATTTAGGGGAGGGGGGAGAGACGGCCCGGCCCTGTTCCCCACCCTTTATTTTT
>NW_022743950.1:0-2247 GCF_011630105.1 Anneissia japonica | reverse complement strand
TGTGTTATGATGAAAGACTAAAAACTGTTAGATCTAAGAGATTATGTTACAGATGCTTGTTGCCCGGCCACGTAGCTTCGAAGTGTCGTCGGGAGGCAGAATGTAAAATGTGCAAATCCACAAGGCATCATGACATGTTGCATCCACCAGAAAGTGTTAACCCAAACAGTATCAAGTCCTGCGCAGCTGTGAGTGGCCGAAATGTCTATTTGATGACGGTTCCAGTGGAAGTTGTATCAAGCAACGGGAACAGGGTAAGGACATTAGCCTTGCTAGACAACGGTTCAGACTCCAGTCTCTGCTCTGAAGCTTTGCGAAGGAAACTTGGTGTCGCTGGACAGAAGGTTAGATACACTGCGACAACAGTAAATGGTGACGAAGATAAGGTAGGCTTTTCATTTAACGTGAAAGTCAGTGGTACCCAAGAGATGAAAGAATTGTCATTGAAAGTGTTAACAGTGGAAAGTGTTCCGGCTGGGAAAGATTCGATTCCGAATCGAGAAGAATTACGCTCTTGGGATCACCTTAAGGACTTACCCATAGATGTCGATGCAGGTCAAGATGTCCAACTACTCATAGGCGCTGATACGCCCGAAGCGTTCTGGGTTCATGAAGAAAGGCGAGGTCAAGCGAAAGAACCATACGCCATTAGAACCTCCCTTGGATGGTGCGTAATGGGTCCAGGGAATGCTACAAAGAAGAAACTGATCTCCAATCGAATCACTGTTTCTGTGACGAATGACCAACTGATGCAGCAGTTGCAGCGTACGTGGGAACTAGACAATGAAGGCCTAGAAGTTAAAGAAGATTCTGTTGAAGAGAGAAAAGCAAGAGATATCTTAGCTACAACGACAACTTTGCTAGATACCAAACACTACGAATTAGGACTTCTTTGAAAGTATGAAAGTCATCCCTTACCATGTAACAAGCCCATGGCAGAGAGTAGGTTGGCGAGTTTGAAACGTAAACTAGACCGAGATGATGACTTGAAGAGTAAATATGTCAAGACTGTAGAAACGTACATATCGAAGGGACATGCCGAACCAGTCGTAGACCAGAAAGGCGTAGAAGGTAATGTGTGGTATCTACCCCATCATCCAGTGACCCATCCACGTAAAAACAAAGTAAGAGTGGTGTTCGATTGTGCCGCAAAATGGAGAGGTGTTTCGTTGAACGACAACTTGTTGAAAGGGCCAGAAGTAATCAGCAACTTGGTAGGCGTACTCTTAAGATTTCGGCAAGAGCGCATTGCTTTGGTAGCTGACATAGAGTCTATGTTTCATCAAGTTCATGTTAAACCAAGTGATAGGGACGTACTACGTTTTCTATGGTGGAAAGATGGCGATACTTCAAAGTCACCAAGTGAATACCGAATGACGGTTCATCTTTTCGGAGCTACATCCTCCCCGTGCTGTGCAGGGTATGCTTTGAGGCGAACTGCTGACGACAGTGAAAGCAAGCAAGTAGATGCTATTGGCAGAAGAGCTGTTGATGTGATCCGAAATGGATTTTATGTCGATGACTGCTTAACGTCCATCAGAGATACTAGTGAAGCTATAGAGTTAGCACATAAGTTGCGGAATATATTGCAAAGTGGTGGATTTCGTCTGACGAAATGGTTGAGTAGTGACCGTCAAGTTCTCGACACAATTCCAGAGACAGAAAGAGCACCATCTGTTCCTCTAAGCTTGGACCAGTTGCCGACTGAAAGGACGTTGGGAATTTGCTGGGATTCTGAGAATGATAGCTTCAAGTTTGAAGTCGAAACCAAGGACAAGCCGCCTACTAGAAGGGGAATATTGTCGGTGACCAGCTCAATCTACGACCCGCTTGGATTTGCAGCGCCATTTGTTTTATTTGTTAAGTCACTGTTGCAAACTGTATGTAGAAGAGGTTCTGAGTGGGATGAAGAACTCAAAGCACAAGAAACTGAGGTATGGAATCAATGGACCTCAAGTATCAAAAACCTACAAGACATTAAAGTTCCACGCTGGCTGAAATTAGAAAGTGCTGTCAGCATCCAATTGCACGTGTTCTGCGACGCTTCTGAAAAGGGATATGCTGCAGTCGCATACTTCAGAACAATTTCAGATAACAGTAGTGTTGATGTCAGCTTCGTAATGGGAAAGGCCAAGGTAACACCTCTAAAGAAAGTATCTATCCCAAGGCTAGAATTATTAGCCAGGGGCGGATTTAGGGGGGGGCCGGCCCGGCCCCGGCCCCCCCTTTTGGGAGGTAAAAAAAAGA
>NW_022743949.1:0-1112 GCF_011630105.1 Anneissia japonica | reverse complement strand
TGATGCTTTTGGCCCACTCCTGCACAACCTCACAATCCTTTTGTTTTCCCCTCAAATGGTTAACTGATGTCTCGTGTATCTTGATGCTTACGTGGCGAAAAGATGTGCAGCCATTTACAAACACATTCTTAATTTTCTGTGATTGCTTACCACTACCACTAGGCCTAGCCTCTAACTCGGAGCCTTTAACACATACCGTGCATATCATTGCGTTTCCGTCACTTCTTTCGATACATTCCAACCAGGGCCTATTCACCTGCCACGACAGCAAAAAGCAACGTTTTCTCACTTCACGTATATATATACTTTGCTGTTGTAAAGTTTCTTCCTTGGTTTTTTTTCGCTTTTTTTGGCTGAGGCTGCGAGACGTTATCCATGAACCGCCACATCTTTCCACAAACTTGTCGCGTCTCCGAGATAAACAGGAAGTAACTGCTTTATTTTATTTGCCCGTAAAAAGGTTGAATAGTATGCGATGATTGCAACAGTTACATAGGTTGTAATTTACCCGCGTACGTGTATATAGTAGCCATGAAGCACGCTTTCGTGTACTAGGCTATGAAATCCAGCCAATATAGCGCAGTGTTACCGTGTATAGCGATACGAATACATTACTGATACACAGCGACCGTTCGATCTATCAAGGCTATTATCTAAACAGATCAACATTGTTTTGAAAATGTCGCTTAGAAGCGAACCTCGAGAAACCACAGACAAAAATACAAAGTAGGTAGAGTGATATACGAGCCGGCGGCCGCTGCCGGAGCTTAGGCCTAAAGTAAGATGTTTCTTACAATTACAATAATGGTCGTCTCACGGACGATTAATCTAAATGTTTTACTCGTCCTTACATGATTAAGGTCGTCTCGGGCGATCGGACGACCGTAAATATGGGACCCTGTAGGCGTATTACTTTAAATATTGTTGGCCTAACATCAAATTGTAAACAAATATTGGACCCTAAGTTTAAAGAGGAGATGGATTGTTCGAAGTCGCATAGGACCAATGTAGTCTCGGTCTCTTCGTCATCACGTCGGGACACCCCGTTGATGCTCCGAAACTTGTCTGTTAATGCCAGGGCAAGGATTTCTGTGGGGCTTCTAATTAATTCT